>NW_006238922.1:10312501-10312772 GCF_000375325.1 Capsella rubella | reverse complement strand
GAACCAATGTCATAGCTTCATAACGCATATCGTCAGTCAAATCAGGAATTTCTTTGATAGCATCCCACACATTATTAGCTTTGTCATCAGCTTCCTTTTCTTCAATTTCCTTTTCCCATCTTCTCTGTATCATGCCAAAAATCTGATGACCAAATTCTTCTACCGTATCCACTTCATCAGAAGCTTTGTTCGAATTACATGCATCAGTTCTAGCTTTCTTACGTGGAGGAAGCTTTTCTAACCTACTATTCTCTAGTGAAGAGAAAACTTC
>NW_006238922.1:10233443-10312316 GCF_000375325.1 Capsella rubella | reverse complement strand
CTTCAAATGTATCATCACGTAAATTTGTTTTAAGTGGATGAGCCTATATATATTAAAAAATTTGTATTGGTTAGTTTTATACATAAGAAGCGATGCTATATTAAAGTTGTATGTTATAATGTTTTTACCTCCAAAAAGCCATTCCATACTTCATCTGTAGCTGTGAACTTCTTCGTTTCAGGATCCCACCCAAATCCTGAACTAAAACGAAGTAAATCTTTCAAGCTATTGTACTTACCTTTCAAGTTCTTGAGCCTATTTTTGTACTCGTTGTAACTTTTATTTGTTCCAAGCTGTTTATTTAGAGATGGTAATATTCTTCTTTCCACCGTCAGTTTGTTGAATTTGCCATTAGCATCACGAAAACCTTGATTAACTGCGTCCACTAGCAGCCGCACTAACAACTTGTGTTCAGGCTCAGACCATTGTTTATATTGACCTTTAGCTTTCACATCTTGTGTATCTCCCATTGTACCTTGGTAACTAATCATACAATGAAACAAATATGTAAGGCAAACATTATATAATCAGAACTAGTAACTAATATAATAAGAAACAGAACTTAGAACACAGGAAAGTAAAGACACAAGAGCTAAACAATCCACAGATCACTATGTCCCAATCAAGTCCAGCTTATGAACTGTATAACCAATCCAGTCTACAACAGCAACTAACAAAATCAGAAAACCAAGAGAATTTACAAAACATAGGACTCAAACATGTGAACGATGATACAAGTTTGAACAGAACATAAGACACAAAAAAAACCATATTTTTATGACATAATTTAAGAACGATGATGATACTTTCTAATCATAGTCAATTGTAAACTAACAACATAAGAGAAACAGACGTGAAAGCTTGTTTGTGTAAACAGACGTGAAGACCTTGATTGGAAGAGAAATAACCTTACGTATCTTGTTTGTGTAAGCTGCTAAACAAAAAAATATTGATTAAAAAGTGAGTATATATATACCTTACAACTAACCCTAATAATAAAGAAATAGACGTGAAACCCATAAGTTTGTGAATTTGAGTGCCTTTTTTTTGTGAATTGTTTTTTTTTTTAAACCAATCTTTCAAAATCACACCTTGAGAGGTGTGATTTTTTTAACTGGTTTTCACTTGTAAAATTGTATCAAAGTCTCCCAAAATCACTTTTTATGGTTTTCTAAAAAAGAAAGAGTTATGTTTTGAATAACAGTGGATTTGATATGATATTTACAAATTATTGATTGAATAACAGAGATTGTAAGTGATTTTGAAAGACTTTTTACAAATGTCATATTCAATAACAGTGGATTTGAAAAGTGATTTAAAAATCACTAGTTGAATAACAGGGAATTTAAAAAAAAATCCAAAATCCTCTAGAATTCTACTTTCAATACACCCCTCTTAAAGTGTGACTATGCATGTTGACTAGGGTCAAAGACCGCTAGTTGGTTCAGTTTGACCCTGAAAACATCGATTTCGGATTTAAATATATATCTCGAATAAAATTTTGAGCTTTTTTGGTTTAAGATGGGAACATCTTAGAGAGTATTTTAGGCTAAGATTTCTTTAAAAAAATATCTTGTACAAAAAATTTTAGCCTAAAATACTCTGTAAGATGCTTCCATAAAAAATGTTATATGTCCTGATTGACTTTGGATCGGTTTGAAAAACTTTTAAACATATATTTTGAATTTTTACTAACATACATATGTTCATATGTTCAACTTGGTTCAGACTATTAGTTCTTTTTGACTTTTGTAACAACAAAATTTCCGCACCTAACCAGATGGGTTGTGAACAATATCAGCTGCATGCCATTCTGAGTAAAGTAAGGTTATGAATCCACCAGTTCCAAAATGTCTAGTAATACTCATATTTCTTGTGAGCAATATCACATGATGAATGACTATCTTCTTTTATACAATTTACAAGGGAGAAGGCCAAATCATGTGTGTGGGCAGTACCGTACATGTGTGTGGGCAGTACCGCACATTCATTTCCTCTTTATTCGTTACTATCATCATCGAAAACAACAACACTAGAAATCGAATACATAACGACACAACATATAATGGAGACATGATGATTGACGTCTCTTAGCTTAGCTGATCTCTTCATGTTCTTCACTTTCTTCATCTCTAAACCCCTCACCCATCAGTCGATCTCTAGCCTTCCTCGTCTGCCCATTCATATCATCAATAGACATCACTTTCACTTTCTCCCAAACCCTAAAAAAGAAATGAAAAGGACATCATGACTCTCGCAATACTAACCTCTTGCTTCCAATTGGTGAGGACATCGATAAGACCGAGCAAAAAAGCTTGAACAAATGACCCAACTGTGACCCCAACATTATATATAGATGGAGACTCTTACCAGAGAGAACTGCGCGAACGGCATCAAATATGACCGACATAGCAACAAGCGGAGCCATTGATCTTACATAATCCACAACTTCCGTTTCAGAGCTGAATAGGTAACCAAATACGTTTCTTGTGCCAAAAACTATTGCACTCACCATTATTGATTCTACACCTGTTATAACCATCACTGTGTAAACCTCCATTCGAGCTTGTTTCGGGTTTCCAGCTCCTAACTCGTTTGCAACTCTTGTACTGCAACCAACAGGCAACAACAACAGAGATCGGTTTAGGTTTCCGATAGATAGCTCTCATTTTTCAAAACTGGGAAACTGAGGAATAACCTTGCTGCTGCGCCTAGACTCTCTGATATTTGGTACAAGGAGGAGACTGTTGATAGACTTTTCAAGAAGGGACAAAATAACTTAGTTTTATGATATCAATCTATTCCAAAACAAAATCTTTAGAATATATGTAAAAAAAAAAACATACAACACTGAGAGAAGAGAGGTTTCTAGCTTCGGATTTGGTAAAAGCCCGGAAAGCATGACTAAAAACTCGAATGACCACCACTCGAGGCTAGTTACAAGAAAACAAATTAAATATCCTCATGCCAAGTCAACTTTCAAGAAGCCTGCTACCAAACAAGAAAAAGAAGCATGAAGAGTTCATAATTATACCAAATCATAGATGCAGATGGGACTCCAAAACGGAAAAACTTTCCCATTCCTTTAAACATAGTCATGGAGATGGGTGCAAGGCTCTTGCTACAGCTGGAAGAAAACGTCATATACAATCCAAGCACAGTCACGTTTAACCAGTAAGAAACACCAATTGCAATAGCTGCACCGATGCTCCCAAACCCAAACTTAAAGACCAAGTTCCAGCAGAGGACAACATGGACACAGAGAGCAGACATTGAGCTCATAATCAGAGGCAAAACAAGACTCTGCGCTTGGAAAAACCGAACAAGCGGCTGCAAAGCAGCATACCCAAAGAGCGCGGGTATGAGCCAAGTTGCAAATTGTCCTGCTTCATGAGCAACCAGAGGATCTTGTCCAGTAAGAGAGAGTATATCACCCATGTAACTCCAGAGCAGAGACAGAGGAATACACACAAGAAACAAAGAGAAAATCCCTGTGTAAGTGTGAACTCCAAGCTTTTCGAATTGCTTAGCTCCATTAGCTTGACCACATAATGTCTCCAAAGCACTAGCCAATCCATACTGTATATGATCACCACAAATAAATAACAATTCAGAATCATAAGCGAATCATATAACTAAGCAAAAGAAAGAGACATACGACGAGGCTGAAACCGGTGAGACTGCAGAAAGAAACGGAAATGGCGGTGCTTGAGAGATAAAGCTTACCGAGATGACCAACCATCATTATTGATACTTCAAAAATGTTAATAGATAGACAAGTTCACAGCAACCATAGGACAAGCGATGTAACCAAGCTTTTTCATCTCCCGCAAAAACCCATCTTTCTTGTTTACTTCTTCTCCATGGCTCACCACAAGCAAGCCCTTCTCCCCTGAATCCATTCTTCTATGCGTTTTCGCTGAGATCTTAAGATTTCAATTTTCAATTTTCCATGTTGGTTTTATTTGAATATATATAGTTGTTTCTTTCTCTACAAGGCATTAAGTATATCAACTGAAAAAAAACGTGACGTTTGTGAACCTACTCATGGTTCCTCAATCCTCACTCTATATATTTTCTTTTTTCTTTTTCTTTTTGAAGTTAAGCGTCGTGTTGTGTCAATATTCTTCTACTTCTACTTCTGCAGAAAAAACGTTTTCATAGATTTTTCTAATAGCAGGAAACACGTTTTCACCTATCACAGCTTTTGCTCTAGTTTTTTATTAGACAGTACCAACTACGAAAGGATAATATATACCGCTGATACATGAACCAGAAGATGGAAACTAACAAAATTTGCTTTAATATTGTGAAACCACCTGTACATAAAATAATATACAAAAAATAATAATAATAATAATAATAATAATAATAATAATAATAATAATAATAATAATAATAATAATAATATACAACATTTACAATCTGTAGTGGACAAGGATTACTCAAAATATATTTGATTCGATTATGTTCAATCATTACAGTGTCACACAGTAATTGTATTTTTGTAGCCACATACATGTCACTAAACTTTTACAAGTCCAAGTCATCGCCAGTTTTTGAGGGTTTTATCTTTATCTACGTTTTTTTTTTTGGTTATATACGAGTTTTGTAGCATCAGGATAAATCAGTTTAAAAAATGTTATGTTTTTTTTTCGTTTAAAAAATGTATGTTTGAAAATATATAAGAAATTATTTGGAAAATTAATAAGTAAATAATCAATCAATGAAAATATTCTTTTTTTTTGGTAGAAAATGAAAATATTCTTTTTAATAAATAAATAATATTACAAATTGTTATACTATTAGTTTCTTATTAAAATGTAATCCTAATCTCAAAATATTAGTTTTCTATTTATTAATTTGTTGCACCCACGTATACGATTTGGAGCAATACCTAGAATTTTCCTTAAACTTTGCACAATAATACAATATCACGTGATTAATGTTTATTTCTTTCCGATTGAAAAAAATATAGAGTTGACAAAACAAACACAACAAAATTAAGCACAGTAGAGGCACGGGTTGACCATATCATGTGTGTGAAAGTAGAGGCCATAACGTGTGCATGTGCACTTAAATAGTAACACCAAAAATCGAATTAATAAAGAACACAACATTTAATTTGAATGGCGAAATATTGACTTCTTTTGATCTAGCTGATCTCTTCACGTTCTACACTTTTCTTCATCTTCTTCAAACACCTCACACATTAGTCTTTGTCTGGCCTTTTTCGCCTGCACATCAAACAGTACACACCACTTTCTCTTAATACACCAAGTTAAACCCGAAGAAACAAGAAAGGACACCTGCAGCTCTAACTTCACTTACCTCTTGTTCCCAGTTGGTGCGGATAACAATAAGACTGAGTAAAAGAGCTTGAACAAAGGACCCAACTGTGATCCCAATCCAGAGTCCTCTTCCTCTCATTTTTAACCCAAAAGCTAATATGATGGCAGTTGGTACGCCACAGAGATAGTAGGCTGCTAGGTTTACATAAGCCCCTATGTCTTGCCTCCCTGATCCTCTAGCCACACCTGCACTTTCAATCCCTCTTAGTTAACCACATTATTAATCCTTAAATGAATTTGACATTATAGAAGGGGAATCTATTCTAACCCGCAAGAACCGCGTGAAGGGCATCGAATATGACCGATAAAGAAACCAGTGGAGCCAGTGTTCTTACATAATCCACAACTTCAGTTTCAGAGCTGAATAGGTAACCAAATACGTTTCTTGCACCAAATACTATTGTGCTCACCATTATTGATTCTACACATGTAATGACCATTACTGTGTACACAGCTATTCGTGCTTGTTTCGGATTTCCAGCTCCTAATTCGTTTGCAACTCTTGTACTGCAACAATAACAACAACAGAGAGATGTTTTAGATAGATAGTTCCCCATTTTACAAATCTTCTAGTGCAAACAACAAGAACCTCGCTGCTGCCCCGAGACTCTCTGCTATTTGGTATATGATGGCGACTGTTGATAGACTGTTAAAACAAAGAAGAAAGCAACTGAGTTTGCATATGATAACAGTCCATCCCAAAATTATATCTTTAAAATATAAAAGGAACATACCAGACTGAGAGAACAGAGGCTTCTAGCTTTGGATTTGGTAAAAGACCAGAGAGTAAGAGTAGAAATTCTAATGACCACCACTCAAGGCTAATTCAACACCAAAGAGATTCAACTCAAGTCAAATGTCAACAACTCTGTGACTATAAACCAAAAGAGGCATAAAGAGATAATTCAATTACCAAATCATAGAAGCAGATGGGATTCCAAACCGGAAAAACTCTCCCATTCCTTTAAACACACTCATGGAGATGGGTGCACGGCACTTGCTACAGCTGGAAGAAAACGTCATGTACAACCCAAGCACAATCACATTTAACCAGTAAGAAACCCCGACCGAAATAGCTGCACCACGGCTCCCAAGCCCAAACTTAAAGACCAAGCTCCAGCAGAGGACAACATGGACACAAAGAGAAGAGACTGAGCTCATGATCATAGGAAAAATCAGACTCTGTGCTTGGAAAAACCGTACAAGCGACTGCAAAGTAGCGTAACCAAAGAGCGCGGGTATGAGCCAAGTTGCAAACTTTCCTGCTTGTTGAGCAACCAGAGGATCTTGTCCAGTAAGAGAGAGTATATCACCCATGTAAGTCCATAGCACGGACAAAGGAATACACACAAGAAACAAAGAGAAGATCCCAGTGTAAGTATGGACTCCAAGCTTTTCGAATTGTTTAGCTCCATGAGCTTGGCCACATAAAGTCTCCAATGCACTAGCCAATCCAAACTGTGTGGTTACATAAAACAATCAAAATTAATAACCTTGAAGCTTAAAGGAAAGAGAGAGGGAGAGGGAGATCACAGAGATCAAGAAAGAGACATACAACGACGCTGAAGCCGGTGACGCTGCAGAAAGAAACGGCAATGGCGGTGCTAGAGAGGAAAAGCTCACCGAGATGACCAACCATCATTATGGATATGACAAGAAGAACGTACGTAGAAGAGTTCACCGCAATCATGGGACCAGCGATGCAGCCAAGCCTCTTCATCTCCACAAAGAACACATCTTTCTTGTTTACATCTTCTCTGTGGCTCACCACGAGCAAACCCTCCTCCGCCGAACCCATTTCTTTCTGCTTCTTCCCTGAGATCTCTAGATCTTTGACCTCCTCTCTTCTCTCAATCAATCCTATATATTTTTATTTGGAATTTGATTAGCAGAGGGGTGTATATATACTGATAGATCTCTCTCTCCTTTAAGTAGCCATAAATATATTTTATTTTAATTTACAGTGTGTTGAAATAATTTTATTTAAAGAAAAACCTCAACTAGTCAATTGGTTAGTAAGAAATGAGTAGAAATTAACTTGAGCGTTGGTTATATTTGAATATGCGGTTATTTCTTTCGTGTCAAGGCATTGCATAAAATAAAATAAAAGTAAGCAGGGCGTTGCATTTACATAATATATATATGGTCTATAACTCTCCTCGTGTTTCATCACTCTTTTATCGTTTTCAAACTTTTATGTCGATGTGGTCGTATTATTTTATTCTCGTTCAACCACCTCAGAATGTTTTTAGTAGCCTTTAAAGCAGCAATTAGTAACAACGTGTTGTTGTTTGTTGACCTAGACGTGATATGGGGTCGAGGCACAATTAATCTCCAACGCTAGAGTAACTACGTATGAATGGTCCAGTCCCGGGTTTATAAATGAGGCCTCTAAGGTTTGGCCAACCAATGTGAACTTAGTTCCCGGCCGGAATTAGAATTCAAGGCCGGTGGATTTACAACTTCCCTCAAAATTAATTCTTACCAGCAGATTACCACTGCTTGGTTAACTAGCTAGTAACAATATTTTTATGCATTTTCATCTTTTTGTTGATGCTTGATACATACAAGAACGAAAAGATGGAAAATATTATGAAGTTCCTTGATCTAGTGAAGTGTGAAGCTACTAATACATAAATACAATGTTTATAGTTTGTGATGGATGTGGACTTGCGGAGTGTAAGATGTTTTTTTTTTTTTTTTTTAATTATTTTATTTTGGAGTGTAAGATGTTTATTGGTTTTTCCACAATCAGTCTATTATCAGCTTTAATATTAAGCACCGTGCAGTTGGTGCAGTTGGTACCAATTAAGGAAATCGTTTTCCCGCATAGCGGGTGGCTAAAAATGTAAATATATTATCAAGCCTCATATATTCACGATAATTCTCGAAACATCAATCACTATGTGGCTATAATTTTCTAATTTATGAATAATTATTTGTATTCCACTGTAAATGATAATGGTGGTAGATTCACCGAGATGACCAAACCATCATGATGGATATGACGACCAGCGATGTAACCAAGTCTCTTCATCTCCCGCAAAAGACCATCTTTCTTGCTCACCACAAGCAAGCCCTTCTCCATCGAATCCATTCTTCTATGCATCTTCACTGAGACCTTGAGATTTGATTCACATTAACGGAAATACCGAATCAGTCTCTAATCTCTATACTAATATTTTTAAATGGAATATATGGTTCTTTCTTTCTCCACAAGGCATTATTAAACAAGTTCCCATTTGTACTTAAAAAGTCTCAAGATTTTTCCTTAAACCAAAAAATTTGTTTGTAAAATGGTTTATTCAAAGAGGCATTGTCAATCTATGAGAGTTTGTTTTACAATTGGCTCATGAATTTCAAGAGTATAGAGTATTTAATAAAATCAAGTCCACAAAATCGTTTATACAAAGAGACATGTTTAGGCATCCACATCCATAATTTTGCATCCATATGACCCATCCATGATAATGCATCCATAAATACAATAACATCCACATAAACACCACATACCATATGCATAACTTAACATGCGGATTCTACTTCCCATCTTTATTCATAACACTTTGACTATACATAATCATCTTTATTCAACTGTAAGACATTTTGTATGAGGTGGGTGTGAAAACATTTTTCAAATAAACTAGAAAATTAATATTCGGTTTTCAACTTTCTAAGACAATATTTCTTTCATAATAATTCTACAATAGACTAGATGTTTAAAAATACACAAAACATAACAAACTCCTAAGAACATGAAACGTGGGCAGAGAATCACATTGCCACTACATGTTTGGCCACGTCAGCTTCTTCCTCAAGATGTGTCTCAACAATAGTCGCACCGCTGGAAAAGAGTTGTAGTGAATTTAATTGGTTCGTAGCTTTCCTTGTCTTCATACGTTGGACCAACACCTCAGTAACGAACTTGTTTCCTTCTTGTTTCTTTCTCTTCTCAGGTTGTGTCGTCTTCTCCTTCCTTTTCTCTATCCGTGTCAGTGTTATCATTTTTTTAATATTTCTTTTTTTTTTAATTAATTTTTAAATATTTCTTGTTTCTTTCTCTTCTCAGTTTGTGTCGTTTTCTACTTCCTCTTCTCTATCCGTGTTAATGTCATCATTTTCCATACAACAAAGAAAATCATGACTCCACGAATACATGAACATTATATATATATACGTTTTATAATTCTCTAAACACAACATTCACCTCAAAATGCAGGAAGTATCCACAAGAACATATCCACAAAGTTGTATATGATTTTCACACTATCATAACACAATTCTCACAACAAAAACTTGGAACTGAACAGAACGTGGAAAAGATAGAGAAAGAATGAAGACGTATCCACTAACTGGGGAGTATTGAACAGTATCTTTGTTTTCCAAGAAACTGGGGACTCTCCAAATTGCACAAAATAACCAGTAACCGAACGTCTCGACATGGGACATCTAAACCAGACATAACCAGCAATAACCGGTATAACCCATACTTCAATAAATATCTCTTAATTTGAAATCAATGGATGAGAGTTTCTGTTTTTCTTCTTCTCTTAAGTCTTCGCTGAGATCTTGAGACAAACTTCAGTTTTCAATGTTTGGTTTTATTTGAATATACAGTATGGTGTTTTCATGTGACGTTGTGAACACACTCGTGGTTTCTCACTCTATTTTCTTTTTCTTTTTGGAATTTAGCGTTAGCGTTGGTCGTATCAATATTCTTCTTCTCCTGCAGAAAAAGAACGTTTACATAGATTTTCTAATAGCATTTTATGTGCTGGTGGCTTCACACCTTTTGCTGTCATTTCTTTTTCAATAAAATCATATCTACCGGTGATACAAAAACAAGGAACTAACTAAAGATGGAAACTAACTAAATTTGCTTAATCTTGTGATGCCCCACACCAGTACGTTAAAAATACAATATTTACGATCTGTAGTGGGATGGTTTAATCGGCCCTGGGTTATAATCTAATGTTAATTGATCATTAGAGAGAGAAGATGTCACACACTAAGTTGTATTTTTGTAGAGATACAAGCCACAGAACTTTTACAAATCCAAAAGCCGTCTCCTAGTCCTATCTGAGTTTTGTATTATAATCCGGCCCAGGAGACAATTTGCTGGTTCGCCGGTTGTGTACTTGTGATCATATCTTTTTATTCATATAAGAATTTGAAAAGTAAATATTCGAAAATATATATACAATAAAATTAATTAAAAAATAATAAATAATAAAAAAGTCAATCAAATTATTTACTTTCTGTGTAATAATAAATAATATCGCAAAATATAAGGTTGGTTTTCTGTTTATTTTGTTGCACCCACGTACACTGATCTGGTTTATTATTATAAGCAATCCTTAGAATTTTCTTAAACTTTGCACAATATCACGTGATCTATCTTATTCCTTTTATGATTGAATAATATATAGTGGTTGACAAAACAAACACAACAGAATGTATATTTTCATTTTTTATAGGCTATGTAAAACAATATACATAGAAGCTGCCAAAACATATAGTTTGTAATTAGTCCTCTCACCTCTGAAACCATAAATGATGAAATTAACTCTATTACTAATTTAATAATTTTATTGATTATATAAATAAATCTCGATAACATGGTGTAGTTAGTTGAATAACATGCATGGTGGTTAGTTAATGTTGATGCCCGGAGAGAAAAGGCTCTTGAAATGAATCCCGATAACATATATAGTGCTTAGTTGATATTTTCACAAAGGAGATAACATATTCAGACTATATTTTTAGCTTAAGTTGATATTCGTGACTAAACTTACAGTTATCATATATGTTTAATCTTATTTTGATAACTAAACTTTTAATATGGTATTATATGCATTAAAAACGCTCATTGTCTCTATATATTATATGTTTACAAGTTGCATTATTGGTCCAGTTCGTATTTTATATATAGGCTTGCGTTGTTTATCTGAAATGAATTTTACTAATTTTTTAGTTATCTTTATTTGAAATGTATTTTGCTAACTTTTTAGTTATCAAGATACCATCAGATTTTTCATATATATTTACATGGCTTTATCACACTAGTTGTTATACATAGGACCAACGTACGTGAGAGCACCCAGGGGCGGATTTAGAAAATTTGTTCAATGGGGGCAAAAATATAGTAAAAAACTATCAAATACTAAATTATAAAAGACATAAAATTGTCATGTAAAAACTTTAAAACATCTTACAAAACCACTCAGACGCTCATTTAACAATTGAAACCTTTTTACCACATTTTCATTTGTGACAGATTCAAATAATTAAAAACCAAAAAAACATGTTATTAATTAAAAATTTAGAAAATTTTGAATTTATAGACTTATATTTTAAAATTTATTAATTTTAAATTTTTGAATTATGTAACAAACTTCCATAAAAGCTTAACCATAGAATAAACATATAAACAATTATCACTGCAAAAACTAATATAGTCATGTATAACATAAAAACCTATATAATGTTTTCCAGGAAACATAGTTATAAGCTTGAACTGATTAAATAAAATTAACTGACTAAAAAATAATGCTTATATAATAGAAACAATTGTAAAAAAAGCAGGAAAATAAACTCACAAATTGATATTTGTTGATTTGTTGATTTGTTGTCACACAAAGAAACCAAAGGAATAAAGAAGAAGAAAATAACAAAAAATTAGGTTTAGATTAGTAAGTCTTTAATTTATATATTAATATATATTTTTTTTGGTACATGGATTAATGGGCTTTCCAAGAAAAAGGATGAAAAGTAGTTTTTTTTTGTGGGGACAGATTTTGTTTTCTAATAATTTTTTAATAATTTTTTTTTTTTTTCTGGTGGCATCTGCCCCCACCACCTTGGCTGTGGGTCCACCCCTGAGAGCACCTCCAATGGTAAGCATCTTTGGAGAGTGTTAATCATTTTTTTTTATTAATTTTTTAAAAATGGTGCTTATGTGTTGCTTAGGGCATCATTATCAAGAGAGCTGAGAGGATATGGCTTAGAAACAGTAAATTAATATATTAATAGGAGAAGTTGGAGAATAATAAAAGAAGATCCACTCAGTACTTGCCACATCATCTAACATCCCAACCAAAAAGATGTTAACCAAGACCCGACTTCTACATTTTATGTTACTGTTTTATTATTTTGTTGTTATTTTAATACTTTAAAATCTGAAAGAATATCCCGTTAATGATAGCCTTATAATCACAACTTAAGATAGAGTGCTTACAACATTATTTTGTTTTATATTATAATCATTACATATAATGATAGACAATGCGTTAAACATACATTATGCACCTCCAATCATGAATGCACAGCTTTACTTAAAAACAACTTTATGAAGTACCGTTTCCCTCTTTTTTTGGGTAAGAAGACCATATCATGCTACATGTGTGTGACAGCAGAGGCCAAAACGTGTGCATGTGCACATTCGTTATTTCCTCTCAAGTCATTATTATCATATCAAACAGCAAAACCACAAATCCAATTAATAACAAACACAACATTAAATTGACTTCTTTTGATTTGGCTGATCTCTAATTCGTGTTCCTCACTTCTCTTCAACTTCTTCAATCACCTCACACATCAGTCTTTGTCTAGCCTTTTTCGCCTGCACCACGTGTCATTCACATTAATTAATACTAGTTAAAACCTACGAAACAAGGTTAGGACACCTGCACTCTCTAACTTTATTACTAACCTCTTGTTCCCAGTTGGTGAGGACGACGATAACACCGAGCAAAAAAGCTTGAACAAAGGACCCAACTGTGATCCCAATCCAGAGTCCTCTTCCTCTCATTTTAAATACAAAAGCTAATATGATGGAAGTTGGTATTCCACAGAGATAATATGCTGCTAGGTTTACATATGCCCCTATGTCTTGCCTCCCTGATCCTCTAGCCACACCTGCACTTTCAATCCCTCTTAGTTAATCACATTATTTGATCCTTAAATTCGTCTCTTAGTAACTTTTAACATTATAGAAAGAGATTCTAACCTGAAAGCACTGCGCGAACGGCATCAAATATGACCGACAAAGCAATCAACGGAGCCATTGAGCTTACATAATCCACAACTTCGGTTTCAGAGCTGAATATGTAACCAAATACGTTTCTTGTACCATAAACAGTTGAGCTCACCATTACTGATTCTACACATGTAATAACCATCACTGTGTACACAGCTATTCGAGCTTGTTTCGGATTGCCAGCTCCTAATTCATTTGCAACTCTTGTACTGCAATAACAACAACAACAAGAAGAGAGGTTTATGGTAGATACTAACTAGATAGAGCTCTCATTTTGAAAATCTTGTAGTGCAACAACAAGAACCTTGCTGCTGCGCCTAGGCTCTCTACTGTTTGGTACAGGACGGCCATTGTTGATAGACTGTTAAAATAAAGTAGAAAGCAAGTGAGTTGTATATATATGAGAATAGTCCGTTCCAAAAGCAAGTTCCTTAGAAGGTAAAAGGAACATACCAGACTGAGAGAACAGAGGCTTCTAGCTTCGGATTTGGTAAAAGACCAGAGAGTAAGACAAGAAATTCGAATGACCACCATTCGATGCTAATCCAACACCAAAGAGATTGAAGTCAACAACTCTGTGACTAAACCAAAAGAGTCATCAAGAGAAATTTATATTACCAAATCATAGCGGCAGATGGGATTCCAAACCGGAAGAACTCTCCCATTCCTTTAAACAGACTCATGGTGATGGGTGCGCGGTTCTTGCTGCAGTTGGAAGAAAACGTCATATACAATCCAAGAACAGTCACGTTTAACCAGTAAGAAACACTGATCGAGATAGCTGCACCAAGGTTCCCAAGCCCAAACTTAAATACTAAGCTCCAGCAGAGGACAACGTGGCAACAGAGAGCAGAGACTGAGCTCATAATCAAAGGAAAAATCAGACTCTGTGTTTGGAAAAAACGAATAAGCGGCTGCAAAGTAGCGTAAGCAAAGAGCGCGGGTATGAGCCAAGTTGCAAACTTTCCTGCTTCTTGAGAAACCAGAGGATCTTGTCCAGTAAAGGCGAGTATATCACCCATGTAACTCCAGAGCACAGACAAAGGAATAGAAACAAGAAGCAAAGAGAAAATCCCTGTGTAAGTATGAACTCCAAGCTTTTCGAATTGTTTAGCTCCATGAGCTTGACCACATAAAGTCTCCAACGCACTAGCCAATCCAAACTGTGTGGTCACATACAACAATCAAAATTTATAACCTTGAAACTTAAAGGAAAGAGAGGGAGATCAAGAAAGAGACATACAACGACGCTGAAACCGGTGACGCTGCAGAAAGAAATGGCAATAGCGGTGCTAGAGAGGAAAAGCTCACCAAGATGACCAACCATCATAATGGATATGACAAGAAGAGCGTACGTAGACAAGTTCACCGCAACCATGGGACCAGCGATGTAACCAAGCCTCTTCATCTCCCGCAAAAACACATCTTTCTTGTTAACATCTTCTCTGTGGCTCACCACGAGCAAACCCTCCTCCACCGAGCCCATTTCTTTGTGCTTCTTCCCTGAGATCTTTACCTCCTCTCTAGTCTCTTCTCTCAATCAATCCTATGCTTTTATACTAATAATAAAAGAAACAAGTATACCATATCTTTGAAAAGTAAACCATATATTTTTGTTGACTTCTCATTCCATAAAAGAATTGCACCTCGTGTTTCCTCACGTGCTCCTCTTTTTAAATACTACAGATCTTGGACATCTCACTTGGAATGCATTCTTTGCGATAAGAATGATACATATTCTGAAGTTCCTTAATTAATCAACTAAAGCCAACGTAAATTACAGTTTTCATAACTTTATGGTGACCGTATGGAGTGCACGTATAGTCTGAAATATTTGATTCGATTCGTTGGTATATGTTTATTGTTCAACGTTCATATGTACATATAAATTCAAAGCACATAAATATAATTTTAGTATATTGTTTTATGTGTGAAATGAGATCTACGCCTGCGGGTTTCGTCCCAACCAATTGATTTATTATTGGTGCACTAAATCAATAAGCAATGCCAGGTGGTCTTAGTAAAAAACGAGTACAAATTAACTTCAGCGTTGATCTTGTCAAGGCACTACTGCATAAAATAAAAAGTAAGCATGACGCTGCATTTACATAATAAGATAGAATTTGATAGAAAACTCTCCTAGCTCGTGTTTCATCACTCTTCTATCATTTTCAAAGATTTCGATGTAGTCGTATTTAACTTTGGTTCAACCACCTCACATTTTTGGTAGCCTTTAATATATATCAGTAATTACTAGTAACAACTTGTTTTTGTTTGTTGACCTAGAAGTGGTCTCGGTGGAGCTAGGCACAATAATTCTTAAACATTAGTCTGATTTTAATTTTTATAATATGAATAGTTAGCTGTGTTTCACCGTAAATGGCAATGGTGGTAGACTCACTGAGATGAACCAACCATCGTAGTAGATATGACCAGTGATGTAACCAAGTCTCTTCATCTCCATCAAAAGACCATCTTTCTTGCTCACCACAAGCAAGCCCTTCTCCACATAATCCATTCTTCTATGCGTCTTCACTGAGATCTTGAAATTTGATTCAGTGTTTG
The DNA here is from genome assembly GCF_000375325.1 of Capsella rubella. Classification (NCBI taxonomy): domain Eukaryota; kingdom Viridiplantae; phylum Streptophyta; class Magnoliopsida; order Brassicales; family Brassicaceae; genus Capsella; species Capsella rubella. Next base: position 10,296,362 of record NW_006238922.1, on the reverse strand, counting down.
CGGTTAAACCACTTCATCCGCCGGTTGGTCTCCCAGTTCAAAACTGTGTACCAGACATATTTCTAATGAGCAAACCTTAGTTTTCTTTAAGTTTGCAGTTTGCACAATATCACGTGATTAATGTTTTTATCTTTCTTTTCATAAGGGAGAAGACCTTATTATGTACATGCATGTTCGTTCACATGACTATCACTGACAACAGCAATTCACTAGAAATATGGAATTAATAACAAGACAACATTTAATGGCTACACGATTGACGTCTCTTGGTTTAGCTGAATATCTCTTCATGTTCTTCACTGTCTTCATCTTTAAACCACTTACCCATCAGTCTCTCTCTGGCCTTTCTCATCTGGCCCATAACATTGACATAGATATCAATAAACCATCACTTTCACTTTCTCAAATCCAATTTTTCACTTTTTCTCCCAACAAGTGAAAAAAGTTATGGACATCACTCTCACTTTACTAACCTGTTGTTCCCAGTTGGTGAGGATGACGACAAGACCAAGCAAAAAAGCTTGTACAAAGGATCCAACTGTGATCCCAATCCAAAGTCCTCTTCCTTCCATTTTAAACCTAAAAGCTAATATCATGGCAGTTGGTATACCAAAGAGATAGTAAGCAGCTAGGTTTACATAAGCCCCAATATCTTGCCTCCCTGATCCTCTAGCCACACCTGCAGTTTCATTCCCCTTAGTCCCCTTCATTAACACAATACTAATCCTGTAATAAGTCCCTTCACGAATGTAACATTATAGAAAAAGAATCTAATCTAACCCGCAAGAACCGCGTGAAGGGCATCAAATATGACTGATAAAGCAACCAATGGAGCCATTGATCTTACATAAGCCACAACCTCTGTTTCAGAGCTGAATAGGTAACCGAATACGTCTCTTGTACCAAAAACTGTTGCACTCACCATTATTGATTCTACACATGTAATGACCATTACTGTGTACACAGCTACTCGTGCTTGTTTCGGATTGCCAGCTCCTAATTCGTTTGCAACTCTTGTACTGAAACAACAACAACAACAACAGATAGATGTTTTAGATATAGATAGCTCTCATTTTGCAAATCTTGGACTGCAACAACAAGAACCTTGCTGCTGCGCCGAGACTCTCTGCTATTTGGTACACAATGGCGGTGGTTGACATACTGTTGAACAAAGAAGAAAACACAACTGAGTTGTATATGATAATAGTCCATTCCAAAACTCTATATCTCATAAAAGGATCATACCAGACTGAGAGAATAGAGGCTTCTAGCTTCGGATTTGGTAAAATCCCAGAAAGCAGAATTAGAAATTCGAATGACCACCACTCAAGGCTAATTCAACAACAAAGAGATTCAAGTCAAGTCAAACGTCAACAACTCTGTGACTAAACCAAAAGAGTTATGAAGAGAATTGTTCATATTACCAAATCATAGAGGCAGATGGGATTCCAAACAGGAAAAACTCTTTCATTCCTTTAAAAACACTCATGGAGATAGTTGCACGGCTCTTGCTACAGCTGGAAGAAAACGTCATGTATAACCCAAGCACAGTCACGTTTAACCAGTAAGAAACACTGATCGAGATAGCTGCACCAAGGTTTCCAAGCCCAAACTTAAAGACTAAGCTCCAGCAGAGGACAACATGGACACATACAGCAGACATTGAGCTCATAATCATAGGCAAAATCAGACTCTGCGCTTGGAAAAACCGAATAAGCGGCTGCAAAGTAGCGTAAGCAAAGAGCGCGGGTATGAGCCAAGTTGCAAACTTTCCAGCTTCTTGAGAAACCAGAGGATCTTGTCCAGTAAGAGTGAGTACATCACCCATGTAACTCCATAGCACAGATAAAGGAATACACACAAGAAACAAAGAGAAGATCCCTGTGTAGGTATGGACCCCAAGCTTTTCGAATTGTTTAGCTCCATTAGCTTGACCACATAAAGTCTCCAAGGCACTAGCTAGTCCAAACTGTATATGATCACCACAAAATAACAATATATAATCTGTGATGCTTAAAAGGAAAGAGAGAGGGAGATCAAGAAAGAGACATACGATGATGCTGAAACCTGTGACGTTACAGAAAGAAATGGCAATGGCGGTGCTAGAGAGGAAAAGCTCACCAAGATGACCAACCATCATAATGGATATGACAAGAAGAACGTACATAGACGAGTTTATCGCAATCATGGGACCTGCTATGTAACCAAGCTTCTTCATCTCCATAAAAAACACATCTTTCTTGTTTACTTCTTCTCCACGACTCACCACGAGCAAGCCCTCCTCTGCCGAATCCATTTCTTTCTGCTTCTTCCTTGAGATCTCGAGATCTTTGAACTCTCTCTTCTCTGTATCAATCATATACTTTTTATACACGATTATATAGTATTTGAAAAATATAATCAGTGGAGTGTGGTAAAACATCTCAGTCAGTCTTGAAATATTAAAATGTAAAAGTCCTGAATCAGTCAAGGGGTTAGTAAGAAAGAGAACTACGCCTGCGGTTTTTGTCCCAATCAATTGGTCAGAACATAACCGAACTCGGTGTGGTTCTGATCGAAGTCATTTTGGTTCAGTTCAGTTTGGTAAGAAAGTTGTTGGTTCAAAAACTTTAGAAATTAAATTCGCTATATACAATAAATTCTAACTAATCGATTTTGGTATTGTCTGGTTTGGTCAATATATGCATAACTCTATAACCAATTTACCAAACCATCACTAGTCTCAATTTTATTATTCAAATTCGTCCACAGTGCCAAAAATATATACAGAGAGTGAGAAACAGAGGACCTCTCATATCACAACAAACATCACGAGAGGGCGAAGATGAATTTTACAAAGACGAAGCTCAACAAAAAGCCATCGTATCTTACGTAGTCAATGAGAGACCTTCTTCACGCGCCTCTAGCGACGTCAGACACTCCGAAATTAGTGGGCGCGTGAGGTCCAATCAGCTGAACCGCAGCGTTATCGTAAGCAAGAGCAGCTTCCTCGGCGGTGTTGAAAGTACCAAGCCAGAGACGGTCGCGGCGTCCTTTACGAGCACATCTGATCTCAGCCACCCATTTCCCCCACGGCCTCTGCCTCACTCCGCGAAACTTCTTCCTCTCCTTCGCCGCCGTGAGAAATTCCGACGGGATTCTGATTTTGAACCGTGTCTTGCAGACGTCGAGTGTATCGGCCGGGTCGATTACGATCTCCTTGACGAGACGTTTCCCACGGCGGCGAGTAGTTTGGGAACCACGCTTCTGCGTCTCTTCTTCTTCTTCGTCGCTTGAAGAATCGGTGGCTTCAGCGTCGGTGAATGAGATTCTGATGATACGCTTCATAATCTGAGAGAGTAGCTACTTAATTTGGGGAGAGTAGGGTTTCGTCTTCGTCTCCCATTAAAAGGAAAGCATTTGGGAGAGAGAGAGAGAGAGTCTCTCCCTCTGCTTTGGGAATTTGTGAAATTAATATTCCCACAGAATATGTTTTATTCTTTGGAATCTCCTTTTTGAATTTTTTCTGATGCCTTCATTTTTACTTTTTTTTTTTTAATATTAAAAACAATCCTTAATATAGTTTGTCCAAAAAATATATATATATCCATAATATGGGAATTTAATGAACAACGCCACGAAGATAAATATCGAGTTCAATAAATTGAGAATTATTATGACTTGTACATTTTTTTAATCAAGACAATTAATAAGAATCTAGAATTCTGAAAATAATACAATATTACAACCTGTTTTAGAAAGACAAAACACAAAAATTATATCCATTTGATGTCTTCAGTTTAGTTTTATATTTTTTTTGGCAGTCACTTCTTTTATAAAATTATAATATTTTTTTTATAAAAAATTGTTATTAGTTAGTTACATCGAAGAAAAAGAGAAGATAAATTTAGACATACTTCTTTGGTCGTTATGTCGAAGACAAATTTAGACTGCAAACAAAAGTGATTTGAAGAAAATTTTAATGCAATTTTTTTAACTACTTCCATATTGTTTTTTTTTTTTTTTTTCCTGATTGGGAATGGTTCAATAAAACAGGCCATTTTAGTTGGGCCGTATCCGTAATGGGCCTCACTTTTTCTTCGCCAACATTCATTCTTTTGCAGGGAATCGACGGTGAAGCAGGAAATTAGGAACAAGTTGAAACTTTAATCACACTGAAGTGAAAGTGCAGAAACATGAACAATGCTCTTGTCTTCCGTTTCAATCTCTATACATGTGGTATGGATGTGACTATGTAAAATCTATATTTATGAACTTGTACAGTTTCATTTTGTCACACATAAATCTTCTTGTTTAAATTTTAATGGACTTACTCTTCTTCCTCCTCGCTCTGCTCCTTCTAGTGGCCTCTCCGGTAGCTCTAACCAAGTCTTCTTCCACTGTTCCTGCCATCTTCACCTTTGGTGACTCCATTTTTGATGCCGGAAACAACCATTTCAACAAAAACTGCACCGCTCAGGCTGATTTTCCTCCTTACGGTTCTTCCTTCTTCCACCGTCCCACTGGGAGGTTCACCAACGGAAGAACGGTCGCCGACTTCATTTGTAACAAATCATCCCGAACTTGTTTTTGAAGGTTTCTTCTTTCGCAAGGCACCTAACCTTTTCTCTTTTGTTGACCCATTTAATTGCAGCGGAGTTTGTAGGACTTCCGTTACAGAAACCATTCTTGGAATTGCAGTATCAGATCTTGAACGTAACTTCAAGAAAACTCCCTGCAAATGGCATTAACTTTGCTAGTGCTGGTAGTGGTCTCTTGTTTGATACAAACAACTACATGGTAAATATCTAGCTTTTACCGAACTTTTGGTTTCTTGTGAATCACTCGTTAGTTACACTACACATATGATATGTAGGGCGTAACACCGATCCAAATCCAGCTTCAGCAATTTCAGACACTGGTACAGCAAAACCATATCGATAAATCTATAATCCAAGAGTCTCTCTTCTTGTTGGAGTCTGGTTCCAACGACATCTTCAATTACTTCCTACCATTCCTAAATCATACACTTTCTCCAGACGCCTATGTAAACTCAATGTTAGACCAAGTGAACAAAACGATTGATCAGATCTACAAACTAGGCGCACGCCGCATCGCTTTCTTCTCCTTAGGTCCGGTGGGATGTGTCCCAGCAAGAGCCATGCTTCCTAATGCACCAACTAATAAATGCTTCGGTAAGATGAATGTTATGGCCAAGATGTATAATACAAGACTTGAAGATATAGTGAACATAATCCCTACTAAGTACCCTGGAGTCATTGCGGTGTTTGGAGCTGTGTATGGTATCACTCACAGATTCCAAACCTACCCTGCTCGTTACGGTAAACAATCTTATTAATTAAGTTCTTTCTTTGAGACTTTTCAATTCGAAAGCTAAATCATGTTTTTGGGTAAAGGTTTTTCGGATGTGTCAAACGCTTGTTGTGGGAACGGGACACTGGGTGGATTGGTGCAGTGTGGAAGAGAAGGATACAATATTTGCAATAACCCAAATGAGTTTTTGTTTTGGGATTTTTATCATCCCACCGAACGCACTTACCATCTCATGTCAAAGGCTTTGTGGAATGGAAACAAAAACCAGATCAGACCGTTTAATCTCATGGCACTTGCTACCAACAACATCACATTTTAAAACTTCTTTCTGCATGTAATGGATCAAAAACTCCAAATCATTCTGAAAACAAGAGCCAGAAAGTGAAACTTCGCTCCACCTCTAGTCTCTTCCTCTTCTTCTAATGTAACATAAACGCTACAAAACGTTTTTATTGTTCTTTTTCATATTTTTATGAAATACAATATATCTGATTCTATCTATCTATATACCTATTTACTATACGCATTCTACAGAAATCTTAGTATTGGCATCTGAGTGATGATTATCCAAGCCATTACCAAAGCTACCGTCTTTTTTTTGAGGGTGTGGATCCGCAAACACTTCCTCCCTTTGGGGGCGGTTTGCATAGAATATCCACAGCACCAGACATAGTAACACTCCCACGGATATTAGTCCAAGTCCTGCATTCACAATCCTCAGATTACGCTCCAATGGTTGACAGTAATCTGAGGTAATACTCATAAATGTTTCCCTAACAAAGTTGCAATCTTGGAAGCTAAGCAATGGAGGCGTGTAATGCTCGAGTGCGTAGCTCTCATTTACAGCTGCTACCAACTGTCCAAAAGCAGCAGGCGTTATTCTCCCCACAGTGGTGCAGATTCCGGATTCTGTAACCTCACATATGTAATTCTCCCAGACCTGACAAAAAATGTTCATTCAGACATGTCTTCGACTTGGTGGTGTTTTGTTCAAGATATAAAAAGATAGGTGAGTTGGATAGGTACCGATGATGCATTTTCTATCGACAATTCCCAAGGCGAGCACTGGCGATCTACCATGTTTGCATCAAATGGGATGCACAAAGGAGGCATCGGAGGTCCAGACTGATTGTAATAATGGTCTTGACCTGGAGATGGGTTTGTATTGGCAACGGCATAGACAAAGGTGTTTACAACAGTGACGATGCTGTTGATGACAACTTTACTCTGTGCAAGAGTCTGGTTTGTTGTTTGCTGATCAACGCATGGGAGGATGCTGCTGAGAGCTGTTTCTGCGTGAGGATGATCAACCCATTCCTTCATGGCTACACACGTATCTGAAATTGCACTGGACACCAATACAATGACATTTTGTTAACTACATTTGCGAGTCTACTTAATAAGGCAAGGGAAAACAAGCAATTGAACAGAAAAATCTTACTTGTTTAGGATCAGAAAAACTCCACAGAGAACAAATGTCACAGCCACCAGTATCCACCCACTCACCACGAATCTATCATCACATACATCCTCATCAGTCAGAATTTTGTATATCTTAAACCACCAGAAATTAAAGAAATTGAAGATGTTGGAGTTTAAAGGTCTCACATATGAACAACGTGTTGGTGGCGGAGGACAGAGAGCACTGTAATAATGCAAATAACAGATAAAAGTTAAAGTCAAGTGGATGTCACAGCTATTCTAACGGAAATATCAAAGAACCATATAAACATCAACTGGACTTACATAGACCTAGAAAAGAAAGGATGAGCATCACAGTAGCGACCGTGATCAAAGCTGATCGCCTGGAATTGTAAATATACAAAGTTAGTATTAAGACAGTTTGCCTTGTTAATCATAAATTGGCACCATTCAGCTCCACAGTACAATACAGAGAAACTTACACAGCATAGAAAACTCTCTTTATCTTAGCAGCATTATCTGTTGTTTTCTCTTCCAGTGTAACTGCTGCAGTGTTCAGATTGACATTTAACTTGTCAATTTCATCCATAACATTTGACGGGATGGAAATCGCTGTCACGTTGATTGTTTTTGCAAGTGACAGATATTGAGTCACATTGTGGAGGATCTCCACGGTGTAGTCTGACTGGTTTACCACATACTTAAGAGTATGCATAGCTTCAGTATGAAACTTATCCTGTCCAACAGATAAAAGAATACATCCAATCCTGCAAAAATACCAGTACAATCTTAGGAACAACAAAAAACAAACGAACGGAGAACCAAAAACGAATAGAGGAGTTGAGATTATTACGCTGCGACACAAGTAAACAGTATCAACAAAATGAAACAGATTCTGCGCGAATCGAATGATGATCCCTTGGCTTTAACACATACTCTCCATTTGAAACAATGATACACAACAAGAAGAGAGCCAAAAGACAAGAGCCAGATAGCAGCTAGAATGAAACCAGGAGCACCTGTAAATCCAACAGACTGCAAACAGATGGCCATTAGAACTGAAACAAATTGGAGATGATGACAAAGAAGAAGAAGAAGAAGAAGAGACTTACAGCCCAATAGTGATTATTAGTGATGTTCCAGCCGCCAAGGTAAGGCTTAAAAGCTCTAAGGATGTCAGGTCTCTTGGTTCTATGAGCTGCTAAGAGAAGGTAATCAGAGGCATCATCAGCTGATGAAGGTCCTGGTGCTAATGAGATTCCACCTTTCCATGTTGATCCGAAATTAGGTGAACCTGAAGTTTTTGTAGCAAAAGCAAATTCCCCAAATCAGAACTCCACCCCCCAAATAAAAATCACAATTCTAAACTTGCTTAAGATAGCGCCAAAAGAGTAGTACTACTATAAGAAGCCACTAATTTCGGAATTTAGCAAATCGTGAACAGAAGAAGTATTCACATATTTGTCATTCTGGAACAGCGATGAATATTGTAGATACGCAAAAAACACAAATCATAGCAAACGTGAAAAAATCGCATCAGCGTGCAATCGAAAAAAAAAACAAAAAAAAAAAAAAATACAGAGGAAGAGAAGGAGAAACCTAATATGAGTTTGAGAGGATCCTGTGAGGCGGTGGCGAATGAATCAACGGAAACGAGAGAAACAAAAACGACGACGGAGAGGAATAAAGAGTTGGTCATCATCTTCTTATTGTTTCCTCAGTAACTAGGAAGAAGCTGGTACGTCGATGAAACGAGTCCGTTCGAGGCATGAGAGAGAGATAGAGGAAACTTAATCAGATCGGAGAGGCCGCCATTGTTGTTGAAGAAGAAGAAGAAGCTCCGAGAACGCGGGTGAGGGGAGAGAGATTTTATCACCCGCGGTTACGCTCTCTCTCTCTCTCTCTCTTCTCACGCTTTAAGCTGATTTTTTCTGCCCTTTAATGAGAGAAAGTGAAAAAAGGAGAAGAAGAGTGCTTTATTAGGCGCACCTTTACTCTCTCTTTTGTCCTTTACCACTTTTCTTGTTTTCACACTAAATATTTATACGCTTTTCACACGCACTCTCTTAATCCCTTAATTGTTTGATAATTTAAGTCAATTATTTTATGGATTTGGTTGTATAACTATAACAAACTTTGGCTTAATTACGGACTTGTTTAGGTACTAATTTGGTAGCATGTTTGGGTTTATTTATATATAAGTGATTGAGAATATCAGATTTTTTAAATGGTGAAATTAAAGTAGGATAGATATCTCAGATTTGGTTATTAGTCTGTTAATGGCATGGTTGTTTAGATACTAAAAAAAAAAAGGGGGAGATTGAATTAAATTTTGGTGGTGTCTACTGACATGACTCGATGGATCTAAAACGTAACGTGGTGGTGGCGTCCCTCCGTCTCGGTGTCTCTAGTGGCGGTTTCTTCTGTAGCCACGTGTGACCTTTTAATCGGGACGGTTCATTGATTGAACCATTATTGTAAACTCATGTGTGTTTTGTTTTTGACTCATGGACTCTCTTTGAGTGTTAATTGTTTTGTTTGTCGGGGATTTGTAATTAATTCATAATCATCATCATGCATTGTTTTTGTGTCCATACATACATTTCATCTGAAATTACCTAATTTTTAGTTGCCATTAACATTCATACAATATCTTTGAATGCATGTTTTAGAAGAAACGGACTAAAACTCAAGGAACTATACCATTTTATTTGTTTTTTTTTTTTTTCAGCGAAAAACTTTATTGATTAAGAATTAATAATGTCAGCATACAATTGATTCTACCATTTTATTTGTTTAAACACCTAATTTATGTTAATATATACATAGTTTACAATTAGTTCATTGCAATTCTTGTATTTCTTTTTGTTCTTTTTTTTGGGTTCTCAAATAAAAAAAAATGGTAAAATCTATAAATTAATTTGGCCACTTCAACTATCGTAACCATTTAAACTTAATACATATATTATTTGGATACATATATTATCCATAAAAGGGTAACTGATAATTTGGGATAGTGTTTCCCATGACATGGATTGCGTTTCACATGAGTAGTATATTGCTATTGTAGGTTGCCTTGAATAGTTACGTGAGGGAGAGAATTTTCATACATACTTTCTTCTTCCCGAAGTAATTTGCACGAAAAAAAAGTCATTTTTGGTGACTTTGGTATTGTTAAATAATAGTAATATTGCTTTCGGTTTCGGAGCATGGCTTTACGACTTTTGAATTCTACTACACCATAACTTGCGGTTAGGGTTATGGCATCTCTTGACTTTTTTAGACTCTTCCTATTGACTCTCCCAAAAATATTTTCTAGATAGTGACACAAATCAGAACTTTATTTCTTTTGTTTTCTTTTGACGTCTCACGTCGGCAATTCAACTATTAATAAAGTGTTCACTCTTATTATATTTCTTTCATCAAAACTATTTTAGGATATTTTAAGAACTAACAAAGAGCTATATTACAAAAAAGCTGATTATTTAGTGTTGTTGTATGGGTGGGGTTTGGTATTTTGACGTACGTCTCTACTTTTATCTTTAACTATACAAACAAAACAAGTGTGTATATCTTATATATGGAAAGTTATCTTTTTAAAAACACTAAAGTAAGATCCTAAATTAATTTTGTTATTGGTTTGGTTGTGATTCATATCAGCATGCCATTGGAGTTGGTTGTTTGGTAGAAGTCAAGATGGTTTCATATGCGTAAGAGGAAGCATGTGAGAGGATCATGTGACCCAAAGAAATGTGTGAATCCTTTCTTTTACAATTAAGGGTATGCAACTTTCTTGCTTTATGACAAAATAAACCCATAACGTGGTATTTATTCTTCACATTGAAAAGTGTATTTCTCAATTTTCTTTTCTTATCTTTGTGTCTACCTACACGAATATGAATGAATATCTAGGGTTTTTGTTTACTATATTAGTTTCTTCTATTACATATTACATTGTTCCACAATGACATATGAACTAGCTTTCTTAAAATCTTCAGTAAATATTACACGAAATCCACTATATACGCAAAGGAACCCAAAAAAAAAAAAACTTTGAGCAAAATCTGACTTTGTTGACGAGATCTGGCTGCCGACATTGTTGTCAAATTGTATATTCGTTGAAACTTGAAATTCATTTTCATAACCAAAAGCCCATTATTCTATGACAGAAGGCCCATTATAACTAACTTCTTCATTTGTAAGAGTTCTGGGCTTTTTTCTGTAGAATGAAAAAGTTTCGAGGCAATTTGGTCAAATATCATAAGGTCCGGGGAGATGTTGTACTCCACAAAAAGTCAAAGTTCTACAGAAAAAATAAGTCAAAATTTCTAAGCCAATAGGAGAAAAGGGTTTACAGAACCAGAGAGAATCCATCCCCTCTTTAATCCAAAATCCAAAATCAAACCATAAACCCTAACTATTTTGAAAATGACTCTTTTATCCAAACCTATCCCTGACGGTTACACCGAATTTCCCGGCGACGATCAATGTAGTCGCCATTCCGAGAAACATCCCATGCTCCACCACTCCGGGAAACCTCAGTATCGCCTTACTCGCCGCCTCTAAATCTCCCATGTCTCTCTCCAGATACAAATCCACCACGTAATTCCCATTATCCGTAACAGCCGGCGCCGCATCTCCGCCGTTGGATCCAATCTTCATCCTGAGCTTCGCTTTACATCCAGCTTCTCTGAAAAGCTCCTCCAGTTTCCCCCGTGTGAAATCGCAGCAGAACGGAACAACCTCCACCGGTACGGCGAGTCCGCTTCCTCCGACATACTTCACGAGCTTCGATTCGTCAACAATCACAACGAACTTTTTAGATGCTCCTTCAATCATCTTCTCTCTCAGCAACGAGCCGCCGCGTCCTTTCACCAGATTGAGAGCCGGATCGACTTCGTCAGCGCCGTCGATTGATAGATCTACGACTGGGTGCGAATCCAGATCGGACAACGGTATCCCAAGTGAAACCGCTTGCTCATGCGTTGTGGTTGAAGTAGGGATTCCGATGATATCCTTGAGTTTTCCTTCACGGAGAAGCTCGCTGATACGAGCCACAGCGTGTTTCGCGGTGGAGCCAGTGCCGAGACCAATGACCATTCCAGATTCGACGAATTCGACAGCCTTATAGGCGGCGATTCTCTTGAGTTCTTCTTGGGTGAGGTTAGAGAGAAGAGGCGTTGAGTTAACGACGGCGGGTTCCTCAGTGGCCATGGCTAGGGGATCGAACGCTGAACCCATTTGTACACGACTTGGTTTGTGAATTTTTGAATGCACAAATGTATGAGAGACTCTTATAAAGACTTCAAAACTTATTAGAATCGTATTCGTATTCGTATTCGTATTCGTATTCGTATTCGACGCTTCTTATTAGAGAGTATTTAAAAAAGGATAAGGCTAAATTTCTGAATTGTATTTGAAAATTTTACACATGGTATAATTTTAGACCATGAGACTCGTGTTGTTACCCAATCAGAGGCATAATTTTTTTTTATCTTGCAAAAAAAACTTACTCTCATATGTAATCGGATCTTGATAAAAATAATACAGCTACTAATAAATGGATTCACAATCCAAGAAAATAACACGTTTTCCAATAAGGTGAACGCATATTCCAATCCCACCATGAGCATCTCTCATGAAAGCAGCCTTTCTCCACCATTGGATATCATGACGGTCCGTATCTTTTTATTTCTTTGGTTTGAAATGTCACAGTTCCGTGTTTACATATCTCTCATTTAAAAGACTAAAACCATGTGAATACGATGATCCTTTTTGATTAAAAGATTATTAACGCCAGGAATTAAGATTATGCAACTGCATCGTTCATGCCATTTTTGGCGTACAAAACTTCTCAAACATTGAATTGATCAAACACAATTATAAAAAGAGTTTTTCCAAGTTGGTCTATTTATTCACCAACACACAAAATTGAAAATGAGATTCAATGTATTTGATAATATCACATTCTTTACAAGCAAGTTTTGGATTTTGTCTTTTTTTTTTTTTTTTTAATTACTTAGATTGGTGGCATACCTTGGACAGTTTTATCAACCGTGAGTTTGAAGAAGATGACAATGTACAACGTAAGAGACAACAGTGCGAAGATGTGCTGCCAGAATAGAACCGCCGAGGCTTCTCTAACCGCATAACCCCTTAGACTCGCGATGGCTCCAAGTAAAATGGCACTTGGAGTCGAATACTGCAGAAGAAGTACAAACTTGAACATTGGATCTGCTGTGGATATGAGGCCAAATTTATCAGCTGACAGCACAATCCCTATTCCAACTAGAGGAAGTACCAGGAGTCTTGCAACAGTTATCCCGATCGTAGTGCGTAACCCAAGAGTTGATTCATTTGGTCCTTCTGAGAGCATACCACCTAGTACAAGCATCACAGAAGGAACCATCGCGCTCCCCATTATATTCAAACTATCTGTGATGAAAGAAAGTGGAGCATCGTACCCAAAGACTATATTTTTCAGCTGAGGCACTGATCCGATAATGATTGCTAACAGAGATGCGATTGTTGGAGGTTGGAGTATGTGTTTCACTGGTGTCTGTTCAGCCACAACTCTTATTCTCCTCATTACTCTTGGCTCAGCTAAGCACTGAAGAGACCTCGGGCTCGGACTCTCGTCTCCCACGAGATCTACTTCAGGCAAAGAAGCCTGGGAGACACTAGATATGCTGTTGAAGACCCTGGCAATGAAAGGGGTCTTACAGTGTTCTGTCTCTTTATCCTCGATCCCTGGCCATTCAGCTTCCACTAAAAGAGGCCTACTAATATCATGATTCTCCACCTGGATCTCCTCTATCTCAACTCCTTCATCCTCAACAACTTCATAATACTCCAAAGGCGGCTCCATCATGTGATACACAACAGTATACACAAGAATCACAGCTACCCATTGCGCAAACGAGACATATGAAACCCCTCTCGAGTGGCAACTCGGTCCAAAAGGGTTGCTCTTTGTGTGACACACGGAGCTAACAATAGCTAACAGGAGATTCCCAGTATTTCCAAAAGCAGTCATAACAATAGTAAATCTAGTGAACTCTGGAGGAGGTCGACATATGAGGACAACCACGTAACCTATCAATGACCCTATGACCGCGCTGAGTAGCACATTGACCGGTATAAACCACCAACGAACAATGTTATCCAAGGTGATGCTTTCTCCAAGCTCAGTGAAGATCAAACAAGGCAAGAACAAAGCAAACACAAGCTTGCTCAATAGCCTAAACGTGGCTCTAGGGACTAATTGAGTCTTGGGATGAGCAAGAAGCAGACCTATTAAGGTTAAACAGATAAGCTTCATCAAAGGCACAACACCACTGAGTATATCCACTACCCTAGAATTAACATTTCCCCCGGATAATCCTGACATCTTGATCTCACTGTGAAGTCAACGATTGAAATAAACAAACACAGAAGAAGATGACCAAACTGGGGATTAAACTAAAACAAATAAAATGTTGAGAAATGACGAATCTGAATCAAGAAATAGAAGCAGACCACAAAATTGATTACACCACAATCAAAGAAGATGGTTTGGAAGGGTTAAATCCTATAAGAGAATAACACATGGACCTGGAGCTTCACATGGAACATATCATTGAGGAAGAAGACAAGACTGCGAGAACAGATGCACAATCCACGCTTTAAAAATTGATTGCAATAATTTCGTTTCTTGAACTTTCTCTTGATTTGAAAATTTTATATTTACTACATCAAGAAGATGAAGATAATCTGTGGTTGAGATAACGAGTCTTTCAGTCAAAGATTGGTCATTGGGCTAGCGACAACACACGACAAAAAAAATGAAGCCCAATACAGAAAAGTATTGTTAACAAAATTTTATATTGGCTAATGGTACCTATTGGATTTGCAAGTTCTAAGAATACACATTCATCACTCTATCTAGACATGTTTTTCTTTTTACGTTTCTGTAGATTTTCATTGCATGTAGAACATTGAATTAATTTATAACTTTATTAATTTCTACAGAAATGGCATCAGCTTGTAAATTTTCATTACAGTTAACAAAAGAAGGAAAAGAAGATTAATTTCTAATTTTATTTTCAGGCAACAAGATATAAGTTTTCCTGGAAAAAATTTCATAATCACTATATCACTGCTCTACATAGCAAAAGTTATGAAGAGCAGAGCAACGCGTCACTATCGTCTTTGATGTTATAGTATCAGAGCTTTGGATGGACTTCAAGGTCCAATTTACAGTAGAAGTGGCTGCATCTTCCGCCCAGAACCAAGACCAAGTCAATCCATTTCTTAAGGAAAAAGCAAAAGCTATGATGAAGAAAGATGACTCCCAATATAATGTCAAGCCTTTCTCCGCCAAAAAAAATGTTACTTAATGCTCTGGGAGCAAGTTGCAACACATCCTAGCATATATACCAGAGGAGAGTTAGCTAACCTCAGGAAAGCTGCTATGGTAGTTACTTTGGCTACAATCTGATATCTATCGTAAATAGTTTGATGTGGATCTTTGGAAACACTATCCAAGCGACAACAATAAGAACAAAAAGTCCAGAAGAAACACTTAGGGAGGTCGTGGAAGTATCAAAAGAAAAGATTTTTCAGATTCGTGGCACATGAAGCTGATGGCGTGCATGCAGCAAAAAAACCTCTTATTGGCCTAGCAAGACTCTAGCGGCCAACTCCATGTACCGAATCTGTCAAACCTGCACAATTACTAATCAATAGGCTACGGAAAAGGGGAAGCTATGTTTAAAAATCTGTCAAACGAATCCTCCGATGATGTTCCCCTCAATCTATCGCCATTCGCCATCATCGCCCTAGATTTTAGTTTTTAAATCTCCATAACAAGACCTAACAGTGTGTAAACTCGGATGTTTGAAATTAGGTCAGAGATGAAATATATAAAATAAAAAGGCAAGAGAGAGTGAGTAGTACTGTAGTAGGCTTACGTACTTCGATCGATGTCTACCGTAGATGGATCGTCGGCTTCAATCTTCATCATCATGAGTCTCTAGACCGGTGACCAATCACTTGTCATGAGAGACCTTAACGGAGCTTAGCTTGTTCGAGACTCGAGAGAGAGAGATAACAAAAGAAGAAAGATGAATTTTTCTTTTCCTTGTTTTTGATTTACCAGAGAATGAGATGAGTGAGCGAGAGTATGGTATATATAAGTTCGGGCTTACACGGAAAAAGGAAAATCATTCTCTCGTTTCCTTTTTTTCCAACTTTTTCCTTTTTCTTTTTGAAACAATCTAAATTTTCCTTTTTTTGGACTAGATTTCCCTTTCCTAAATTTTTTTAATAAACAATTTTTAACACAATTTCCTTTTTGCAATTATGCTGCGAAAACAATATGGAAATCGATTGTTGTTTTTACCTTTTTCATTCTTTTTAAAAAATATGGAAATCGATCGTTTTTGCAATTACAATAAACTGACGTGGGAATTAAAAAATTAGTTGCCAGAAACAAAACAGGTCCACGTGGAATCCAATAGCAGACATACTACACGTGTTCGTATATAAATGGTTAAGAAGATTAAAAAGCATATACCGGCGGGTATCGGATCCGAAATTTTCTGATCCCGGATTCGTCTTCTTCTCTGCCCTAATTAGCAAAACCCTACGTGAGCAGCAGCTACAGTCCTGTGTCCTCCGTGAAATCTCCTTCCGTCGCGTTGATTTTAAACTTCGTCTTCTTCATGATGGATTCGCCTTGATCAATCGTTGATCGTTCTGTCCCCCCAAAGATGTCGAATCACTCCAGAGATGAGCCCAGTACCGCTCCGAAGACAGACCAATGGTATGATCTGGTCCTGGGTTCCTCTGCCAAAGATGATTCATCTCATAAATTCTGCACTTTGCGATGTGAGTTCCAATTTTGGGTTGTGTACTTTGTGTTCCCTTTCTTAATTTTGGGTTGATTCGACCTAAACCCGTTAATTGCTTATGATCATAAGATAGCTACAATCAAAATTGGAAAAGGGTTTGATATTGATTTTGTATTTGCAGATGAATTCAAGCCTGCTTCTATTGATAAGAAGAGGTCAGGGACTCTGCACAAGAAGAAGGATAACAGAGTTTCAGTTGAGTTTCAGAATAACCAACCTGGTAAACCCAAAGTGACGTTTGAAGGTAGCAGCGAGGATTACAAAGAAAACGATGCGGTGTTGTTTTTTGATGGGGAGAAGTTTCGTTTGGAGAGGATGCATCGTGCTGTGAAGCAGCTACGACATCTTAGGACACCTGGTGAATCTGCTGCTGCTTCTCAGCCTGCAGTGTCTCTCGAGCATCGGTTATCTCCTGTTGGTCGTGCTGCTAAATCTCCTCAAGTTAATAGAATTTTGCGTCCAGATGTGTCTGTGAGTTCCCAATTGTCTTTTACTTATATCTTATACATTCCATGATCCTATTTGATTGTGTGGAGGTTATGGATTTACTGAATGCTACTACTGGTTTAAGTTTTCATTTTCTGTAATTTCTGCAGGTTGAGGTGGAAAGAATCGAAATTGGGAAGTCAGAGAGCTCAGGTTAGTAGTTTGTTGCATCAATATTCTCATATGAGTTAGCATTTCTAGTCCCTTCTAATTGCTAGATATTTTTTATGAGAACCGGATCATAGGAATCTAGGATACACTGCATAAATTGAACAAAACTTAGTCTTAAAACAAGACAAACTAGTTTGGCATATATGTTTGGTTGCTAGTAAGAAACGTCTTATACTTAAGAAACTAAAGCTGCCTTCCAGAACAACGCCTTATAAACTAATTTTTATTAGTTGGATCTTTCTGTCATTCCTGATCGTGGGTTCTCGTTGCTGCTATGACTGTCTGGTTCAGTATAATCAATGGAGTCTAGGCAGTAATATTGGAGTTTTGATTCAAGTTTACATAACCAAACTACTGACTTGTTAGCAGTAATTGCTATATGCTATATCTGGGGTTTGCATATTTTACTGTTACAACTATTGTAGCAGTTTTATATCTAACACAAAAAGTGGTTGCAGCTGAACCTGCGAGAAACTTATCTGCTATATCACCACCAGTTGAGGACAAGAACGATGATGTAGATGAGCATCACGAGATCGATCTGGTTGAAATATTCGGGTCATTCACACCAGAGAACGACAATGCAGAGAAAGAGAATGCTGATGGTGTAGAATATGCCGAAAACTTAAGCAAGCAGCTTAGCATCACGGAAGAAGAGATTGCAGATGTGGATGACGATAGCGGCGGTGAAGGAGAAAAGGGTCTAAACGCAGCAGAAGCACTTAGAGCACAAGTGAACCGAGAGGAACAAAAGGTTCAAACCTCAAGCTCAAGCAGTAGCAGTGATAGCAGCACCGGGAGTGACAGTGATGGTCGTAGCAAAAGCGTAAGCAGCGGAAGCGGCAGTGGTGGCCAGAGTAGCAGCGGTAGCAGTAGCCGTGGAAGTGGAGGGAGTGACGATGAAGATGAAGTTAACTCCGTGTAACAAACAAACCAACAACAGCAACAACAGTTCCAACAACTTTTGTATCAAACAATACTTCCATATTTAAGACACAGTGTCTGAATAATTTGGTTTGGAAGATCCAAAAGGGTAAAAAAGTTATGTTTTACTACGACAGAAATAGCAAAACATAAATGATATGGTCCAGTTACTATTTCCGGAGTTGCAATTTTCCATTTTTATAATCCAGAATCTTGTAATTAAAGCTGTCCTTGTCCCTTGTCTACTCTTTAATTAAATTAATTAGTAAAGCAAATCTCTCACCTCGTCTGGTTAACCACTCTAACACACCTCTCCTCGTCTGGTTAACCACTCTAACACACCTCTCTTCACTTGAATTCTCACTCTCTCTAGTAAGCGCGTGAAGAGGAAACTAATATCTTCGTTAAGGAGCGTGGAAGAGACGCACTAGACGTTCGAGTGGTGGAAGGAAAAATGGCAATTACTGTTAACAATGGAGTTAAAAGTTTGCCAAAGTGTTTTTCCCAACCGACCTGAGTCGGGGAAGATCGAAATCTGTACCTGAGAATCGTTGTCTTCTTCAGAGCCTCCAAAGACCAAATCTTTTTTGTTACGTCGTCTCTCAAACCCTAACCTGTATTCTCACTCTCTCTCTCTCCCACTCTCTCTGTCTCTCTCTGCTATCTTCTTGAGATCTGATCAAGTCTGATCCCAATCTATGCTCGATCTCACTCTCCCCGGACTTGCTCACACCGAGATCTCATCTTCCTTATTATAAAAGATCCATACATGAGCTCTAAGCTCTGACAGATTTGATCTGTGAATCCGCATATATGCTCAATCGGAGCCAGATTCAAAGGTGAAAATAAGGAAGAAGGAAGTTAAAAAACAAACAATGGGAGCTGAAAAGAAATGGCTTTTCACTCTCTTCTCTGTAGTGTTCCTCTCAGTGTTCCTTCTCTTACTCTACTCAATCTCTGCTTTCACTTCTAAACCTTTCCCTTCTTCAATCCGTCACGGCCCTCATTACCCACCTGCTTTTGCTTATTACATAACCGGTGGTCGTGGGGATAATGACCGGATCTTTAGGTTATTGCTCGCGGTTTATCATCCTAGGAACCGGTATCTTCTCCATCTCGGTGCTGAAGCTACTGATGCTGAGAGGCTAGCTCTTCTCTCTGATTTGAAATCTGTTCCTGCTGTCAATGCTTTTGGGAATGTTGATGTTTTGGGCAAAGTTGATCGTTTGTCTGATAATGGTGCTTCTAAGACTGCTGCTACTCTTCACGCTGTTTCTATTCTTCTTAAGCTTGATCGTACTTGGAACTGGTTCATTGAGCTTAGTGCCTTGGATTATCCTCTCATTACTCAAGATGGTATGTTTAATTTGATTTTTTTTCTATTTATATCTGAATGCAAAAAAGAAATTTTCTTAAATGGGAGTAGGAATCTTTGGTTTTGCTGTGTGATTGTGATTTATTTGCACTCTTGATTTTTGTTTTTACCTATCTTTGAGCTTGTTATGATTTGTCTCTGAATGCCTTGAGATTGCAGTGTTCATGATATACTGTAGAATTAATCTACTTTTTTTTTTCTGGAAATAAAGTGGAAATGTAATCACTTTCATTGATGATACAGATCTCTTTATGGCAAAATTGATCTGCTTTAGAACTTTATTGCTCCACTGCTTCTGTTTTTGTCTTCATCTGACCTGGATTTGTAATGAACTCTTTTTCCTCTCTCAGACCTATCCCATGTGTTTGCCTCGGTGAACAGAAGCGTCAATTTTATTGATCACACTAGTGACCTTGCATGGAAAGAGTAAGTAAAGCTGGTCTCTAGTAATTTTTTTTATTTAATCTTGCCTTGTATATTCTGTGGGGATGATGATGATAATGGATCTTTCTGTAGATCACAGAGAATCAAGCCTATTGTTGTTGATCCAGCACTTTACTTAGCTAGAAGAACTCAGCTCTTCACTGCTACTGAGAAACGACCAACACCAGATGCTTTCAAAGTCTTTACAGGCAAGCTAATAATTCTTGTTGTGGCTAATTCCCTTGTATGCATACAGTTTTATTCTAACCAAATTGTGTTGCTGGTTTGTGATATCACTGCAGGCTCTCCTTGGATTGTACTGAGCAGATCTTTCCTAGAATACTGCATCTTTGGTTGGGACAATTTACCAAGAATCCTCCTAATGTATTTTAACAACGTCATTCTCTCTGAAGAATGCTATTTCCACACAGTGATCTGCAACGCGCCAGAGTTCAGTAACACAACAGTCAACGGGGACTTACGGTACATGATATGGGACAGTCCGCCAAAAATGGAGCCACACTTCCTTAGCGACTCAGATTTTGAACAAATGGCTCAAAGCGGAGCAGCTTTTGCCCGGCAGTTCAAGAAAGACGATCCAGTGCTCGACATGGTCGATAGAGTGATCCTAAAACGTGGGCGGTATCGGGTCACTCCTGGAGCTTGGTGCTCGAGCCACAGTAGCTGGTGGACAGATCCTTGCTCGGAATGGGATGAAGTCAACATTGTCAAAGCTGGACCTCAAGCTAAGAAGCTAGACGAAACAATAACGAATTTTCTAGATGATTTGAATTCACAATCGAACCAATGCAAGTGAAGAGAAAATGGGGTTTGGAATTTGGAGTCATTATACTACAACACCACACGAGATTACATTGTTTTCAGTCTCTGTAAGGTTTATTCTTTGGGCAACAACAGGAACTCAGTGGCTACTGTATTTATACGAGGAGAAGAGGAAGAGAAGAGATTTCTCTTTTCCAGATTTTGTAACTCCTTTGTTAAAGCCACTAGAGAACTTTTGTTCGCAAATTTGATAAACTACTCTGTTGTATCTCTTTATATTGGTACTCGACCAAATGCGACTATTTCTTAGTTAATTGAAGGGTTAGGAAAAATCTCATTTTTTTCCTCCAATGGTCTTCTCTCGATTCTTCCACTTCGCAGGAGTGAATCTCTCTCGCCGTGTCTTGTTAAGAATCACTTCTTCTTCGTCCCCGAGCTCGAGTCTCGAATCAATTCCATGGATTCATAAAGCTTCAACCTTGAAAGTTTATAAATCATTTCACGCTCCTTCTGTTGAAACCCAAGTTTCTACTGATGATGTTTCACATGACGCCGAGAGAATCTGCAAGGTTCTGACCAAATTCACGGATTCAAATGTTGAAACTTTGCTGAACGAAGCTTCTGTTAAACTTTCGCCTGCTTTGGTAGAAGAAGTACTGAAGAAGCTGAGCAACGCTGGGTTTTTAGCTTTGTCTGTATTCAAATGGGCAGAGAATCAAAAGGGTTTCAAGCACACTACTGCGAGCTACAACGCATTGATCGAATCATTAGGTAAGATCAAGCAGTTCAAACTCATTTGGTGTTTAGTAGACGATATGAAACAAAAGAAGCTTTTGAGCAGAGACACGTTTGCGCTAATCTCTAGACGATACGCTAGAGCTAGGAAGGTTAAAGAAGCTATAACTGCGTTTCATAAGATGGAAGAGTATGGGTTTAAGATGGAATCAAGTGATTTCAATCGAATGCTTGATACTTTGAGCAAATCTAGAAATGTTGGGGATGCACAGAAGGTGTTCGATAAAATTAAAAAGAAAAGGTTTGAGCCTGATATCAAGTCGTATACTATTTTACTTGAAGGTTGGGGTCAGGAGTTGAATCTTTTGAGAGTTAATGAGGTTTATGGAGAGATGAAAGATGAAGGCTTTGAACCAGATGTTGTTACGTACGGTATCATTATCAATGCACATTGCAAGGCGAAAAAGTATGATGAAGCTGTTAGATTTTTCAATGAGATGGAACAGAGGAATTGTAAGCCAAGTCCTCACATTTTTTGCAGTCTGATCAATGGACTTGGTTCTGAGAGGAAGCTGAATAAGGCTCTTGAATTCTTTGAGAGATCAAAGAGTTCCGGGTTTCCTCTTGAAGCTCCAACTTACAACGCACTAGTTGGAGCATATTGCTGGTCACAGCGGATGGAAGACGCATTCAAAACAGTGGAAGAGATGAGATTGAAAGGGGTTGGACCAAATGCTCGAACTTATGATATAATTCTTCATCATTTGACTAGAAAGCAGCGCACAAAAGAGGCCTATGAAGTTTATAAGAAGATGAGTTGTGAACCGACAGTGGGTACTTATGAGATCATGGTGAGGATGTTCTGCAACGAAGAGAGATTGGATATGGCGATCAAAATTTGGGACGAGATGAAAGGAAAAGGTGTTCTTCCTGGAATGCACATGTTCTCGAGTTTGATCACAGCTCTGTGCCATGAGAACAAGTTAGACGAAGCTTGTGAGTATTTCAATGAGATGTTGGATGTGGGTATCAGGCCACCAGGACAAATGTTTAGCCGTCTTAAACAAACGCTTCTCGATGAAGGCCGTAAAGATAAAGTTGTGGAGTTGGCTGTGAAGATGGATAGGCTGAGGAAAACACAACTTGTTGGCTGAAACGGGGATTAACGGATAGGTTTCTCTTCTTGTTTGTCTCCTGTATTACATTTTGGTTTATATTTAGACTATTGATTCGCTATGATCTATGAGATTTATCCAAAATTTCAGCGATCTAAGCTGTTAGATATTTGTTTTCTCCCCGAGTAAAAGTGCACGGACACAGGTGTAGGAACCAGTGTACGTTCAAATGATTGTTGGTTGTTCATAGTCTTGAAGTCGTCGGAGTTCAACACAGTACTAGATATCTCTATTATGTAGCTTCGTTTTACTAGTTTGTTTGCACTATGTTAATTGTCAACGTTGGTTTAGCTCTGTAAAGCTATACACATGTCAATAAAGCATTCTTTGGTTAAAATCTCCATCAAATTTAGCAAAAAAAGTATTCATCTCATCACTAACAGAGGATGGGATGTTTTGGTGTATGAATTAAGTTATGACAAATGACAAGTCCATGTTAATAAACTACTAAGAATGGGTCAAACATCAAAGTAATCGATTGGAGTATAATAAATTTTCTTTTCACAAATAGTGGATGGTTAAAACAGTTGTTATTACTTTATATCTTTTTGACAAATGGAAGATGTGGACATGCATATACTTTCTTATGTTTCCCTGATTAGTAAACCTGTAATTCAAAAGTGAGGCTATGCTAAATGCTAAATGCTATTGCTTGCTATATAATAGCTAACGATTTATTGTTAATCTTGAGATTTTGTGTGTCATGCACTGACTATTTCAATGCAACCCTCTTTACCATATTGTTGATTTTTGTTATAAGAAAATTACTAATGGGATACTTTTAATTCAAAGTTGATTAATTGTGGTGACACACACATTACTCTTGTGCTCCTAAAATAATATTGCCTTAATTTTACAAAGAAAAAAACAACTAAGTTTATATAAACATTAAGTAAAATGGTAAACCATTTACATTAACTTAGTAGTACAAGTAAATTTGCTATATACATTTTTGGGATTAGAAACTATCTCTCACCGGGAAATTCAAACATAAAAGAGCTACATGAGTATCTTAGAAGAGAAATATAGAAAAATATAACTTTGTAAAAGGAAAAAAATAAATAAAGAGAGGTCTAAGAATATGATAATTGGGGTGTAAGAGAAGAAAATGACAACGAAGTTAATAGGGTGGAAAGTATAAAGACAAAACTAAAAGAAGAGAAAATTATATTAATACAAAAAAATAAAGATGTGGAGGGGCTTATGACTTATATACAATTTCAAAACTATATAGACTACATAAAAATAGTATGATTGAGTTGTCTACTTCCCAAGATCGGACCCCCACACAACCCCAATTTTTTGCTCATCGAATCATTGCCCCCTTTATATTGCTACATTCCTTTCTCTATTCTTTCAAATTACTGTTTCCTTTAAGTACTGTTTTCTTACCTAAAACTAGAAATAATTGAAGGTGTGATTGTGTAGTTTATCTATAAACCCTATTACTAAGTATCATTCATCATCCGATCGTGCCAAAGTAAACAAAAACAGTTTACATTACTTAGAAGGGGTTCGTGTCGTTTTCACTTTTCAATATCTACGATTATAATTATGAATAGTAACATAATCATACCGACATTATATATAGGGCTATAAGTATAGGTATATAAACAAATTTGTAATCTATCATATATAGAGTCTTAATTATTTAAACACAAACCAACATTAATATAAAAGTTGTGATGGTAAAATTAAAGAAGAATTGATACAAACATAATTGCAATTACTTCTTACCAAAAAAAAAAAAAAAAACATAATTGCCATTACCAACGCATGTGAACTGTGAGGTGAATCAGGTGATGCCGTGATGGGAATGATAAAACCTCTAATCCCGTGACCTTGTTTTCTTATAACCGATCAATATTATCGGACATTGTAAAGAAAAGAAGAAATTATCACTTTTTAAAACAAGATTTTAATTAACTACAGCTTGTACTATCTCAAAGCTCCATTATCATACAATTAGCCATAATGTTTAATAGTTATAGCTAGCTTTTTAAAATTAATACAAAACCGATATACTAGACTTTTGCAACAAATTAGTAATCGGTCCGAGTCGTGTGAAAGAACCCAAAGATTGGCATCGTTGCCCACCGTGTGTATATAGAGGATCACATCATTAGAGGGCCACATATACACCTCTCTAATTACACTTTTCTGAATATTAAACACATTTAATTGTGTACTAAATCCTTCGGCATAACACTTGTTCATAATTATGTCACCAAATACTTCTTTCTATAAATATGGTCGAGTCGTGTCCATAATATAAGCATAATCTATCTACGACTTGTTCTCGGTGAGACATGGGAGCTCTTGATTCTCTCTCGGATTATATCTCCGACTACTTCTACGTCTCCAAAAGAAGGAGGAAACGTAAAGTCATGCAGGTCTACTTCGTTTTGCTCTACTCAAACCAAAAACTAAGAAATCTCAAAAAGTATGTCTTCATCCATTTAAAACCTATAATTATGAACTTTTTTATTCTTTATGTTGGTGACAGACGGTGAATATCAAGGTGAAAATGGACTGTGATGGCTGCGAACGCAGAGTCAAGAACGCAGTTTCCTCCATGAAAGGTTCGAAGCTCCTCAGCTCTTAGTCTAGTACTAATGTCATGAATCGTTTCTTTATTAATCCTTCTTTGTAATCTCTTCATTTCTATAAAACCTCACTTTACTTTCATGTAAACTTTGTTAGGGGTGAAATCAGTGGAGATGAACAGAAAGATAAACAAAGTGACGGTGAGTGGGTACGTGGAACCGAAGAAGGTGTTGAAGAGAGTGGAGGGGACAGGGAAAAAGGCTGAGATATGGCCTTACGTTCCATACAACGTGGTCGCATATCCATACGCAGTCGGAACTTACGACAAAAAAGCTCCGGCTGGTTTTGTTAGGAAGTCTGAGCAGTCGCAGTTGCAGCCGCTGCCGGGAGCTCCGGACGACAACTTCATATCACTTTTTAGCGACGAGAATCCCAACGCTTGCACCGTTATGTAATAAATGACAAAATAATATGCTAATAGTAGTATCCACCGCACGTAACGTTGTTTCAATCACTTTGGCTCTTTTTTTCTTTTCTTTTTTTTGGTATGTGTATGTACGTAAAGAGAGAACCAAAATAATAGTCACTTGAGTACAACTTTCAAAATAAGTTAGCATGTAATACTATATGTTAATCAATGTGTTTGATTATAATCAAAGTATTTTTAGTGTAATTTATATCTGACTAAACCCATATATAACATCGTCATCATAGAATACAATATCCAACTTTTTATCTTCTCTTATGTATTAACGGACACCTCGAAGATCCAACTGCAGCGATTAACTAGATTTCTTCGGAACCAAGTATATATAAATTTTTCCTCAATCGAAGTAGATATGTTGCTGACGCCGAACGGTGTACTTGGGGTAACTCGACATTTGTAATAAAACTAATATACAACACTTTGTTTTTTTTTTGGTATTCTATAAGTCGTTCTACTTACAAATTGTGACACCATGCACATATGACATATCCAACCTTATAGTCAAGCTGTAATATGTTTTTGTAGTTGACAACTTGATGTGTATCCTAAACTCACTAGTCCGTACCAAAACTCAAAAATAATGCTTTGATAATAATAACTAATTAACTATGGAATATTAAAATACCTCAAGAAAAGCAAACACATGTTTAATCCTTAGAATGAGAGATCTTCCAAAGATTAGAATTCCAAAATTTTGTAATTGTTATGGTGGATAAGATGAGATGACATTTAAGTACCTTGTTGTCAAAATTTCCAATCAACGACTGTTTATTTGAGACTAAACTGAAATGACTGATTATTAAATTATGACTTTAAAAACACAACTTGAACAGAACAAAGAAAGGATATGTAAGATTTGAACTTGTGAAAGTGATAATGACGCAAAACAATAGAAATGGAGAGACGAGAAAAGGCACAAACACTAATAATAAGCGCAAACGCAAAACCCGCGGAGGTAGGGACTTTGGGTGGTTACTCGATTTGCTTGATGATTGTGACAACACCAATTTTTTAGCTTAGGTGGGAGATGGGTCTTTCGGATAAGCTCCACGTGTACAGTACCTCAGACATCGACGGCTCTAAGTCTTCTTGACTAGCAACACCAAAACATAGACACTAGATAGACTCTCAGTCATTTTGACCAATGTAGATGACAACGAACGACGCTGTTGGTTTTACCTTCCTTAGCCATTTGGGCCTATCGAATTCATGGGCTTTTGGGCTCTCTCTCTACTATTGGGAAGTTTTTGGTTCATTTTTGAGCTCAACAATATTTTCTTTGGTGGATCTATTACAAAACAATATAGACTAATGGGTTACTTTTGCAACTTTCATAATTAACAAGGTTTTTAAAAAAAAAATACATACGTGTACTAAAAATTATAAAATTAGGGGGTTGTATTGAACTTCACATTTTAGGAGATTTTGAAGTATTCTTAAATAGTTAAATCCTATGTTATTGAATATGAAATTTATATAAAATCATTCACAATCTCTTGTTATTCAATCAATAATTTATATAAATTTCATTACAAATCTAGTGTTATTCAAAATATCACAATTTTTATTCTAAAAATTATTAAATGTAATTCTAAGAGACTTTTCTAACATTTTTAGTTCGAATATATGACTCACAAATCACACCTTTATAGATGAAACTTTGAAGGATTTAAAAAATAATGCATGAAACCAATTAAAAAAAAAAACTGATCATAAGTACTCCTATCTCTGCGATTTGTCTCTTCTCCTTATACTTTCTCTCTTTCTCTACTTTATTTCTCTCAATCACAACCACAAGAGATTTTAAATCTCTAACAAATAACTCAAATCTCCTAAATCTACACTCAAATATCTCTCAATCTTAGAATATTAAAATCTCACCAAATCTTCTAAAATATGAAGTTCAATACACCTCCCCTTAATTTTTGATTTATTTGAGTATATAAAGTGGTATTTCCCATTAAGTATAGACTATTTTGCTTAATAGCACAAAAATGAATGAGAAGTCTTTGATGTAGCCACGTTTTATTTCTGAGTACACATTTTAGTCAGCAATACAAATCTCCCTTAAGCCCACTAAAACCCATAAGGAAAAAACAAAATTGTAAGAAAGGAGCGACGCAAGAAGAGTCAATAGAATCAAAGCAAAGAACCAAGAAAGTTTATTTCACACCACACACTCATTATATGTATAAATACACAAAACCCCAAACAACTTCTTCAACTTTCTCTTCTCAACTTTCGAGTATTCCACACATACACACACACTTTAGACTTTTCTTCAAAAACATAAATCCACAGCTCGTGAAGGACAAAGAACATGGAGATTAAGTCTTGTCTGAGGATAATGACCAGAGCCAGAGGCATGTTGCTCCTTATAGTAACGATGACATGGCTCGTAGCCGGAGGAGACGCAGGAGACACGAAGAAAGAGGACCGACTGTTCAATCTTGAAAAGCTAGAGATGTTCGTTGAAGACCTTCCCCATATACCCACTCTTCATGGCTTCCACTCTGTAAATGGCCTACTCAAACCCAAATCTCTTCACATCGGCATGTTCTTCAAGAAATGGGTATCTCTTTTCTTACCTTATACTCATTTCGATTCTTTCTTTTTCTCCTTCTTTGGTTTCTTGAAGCTAAATATTTTTGGTATGATTGAATTCAATTTACAGTCTGTAGTCGTTTCTCATTTCGCTAAATTCCTTTTTTCTCGGTCGTATATTTCCTTCTTTGCTATGTTTTCTTGGAGATATTTTTGGTATGTTAGAAAATTATGATATTACAGTCGATCGTGAAGACACATCATCTTCCTTTTATGTCCAGAGGTTATAAATGGCCAAAATATTTAGATAGAGATCGCAAAACCACCATTTAGTGACATACACCTGTATTACATGCAAAAACAAATTTTGTTGACTAAATAAAATTTCGTAATTAATGTTAAAATCTAAACTTCGTTAGCGACAAAAACATGAGCATTAAAATTCAAAATCGTATAGATTAGGGAAGCTACTACACTCGCTTTTTGCTTGGCTACGGCAAAGTGATCTAGAATAGATTCTTCTCGTGTTCACATACTATCTTGTCCCCTAGCTCAATTATTTGTCGTCTTGAGAATAAAAATAAAAGCATAACAATAATGCTATAGTAGTACCGACGAATCAATGCTCAATGGTTTGACACTCGTCATTTAGAATATACTTTGTCCTTCACACCAAATGAGTACGCTAATTTTTATGAATCTAAACTCATTAATGACAAAAATTAACGTATTAAAATATTGGAAATCGTATAGATTAGTGAAACTAGTCACTTTTTATAGTTGGCTACGGCTCTTTCTTGTTGGTAAAGTGATTAGGGAATAGGATATCACCGTGTGTCTTCCACTCTTGTCCTCTCACACTCATCTGTCCTCTTGAGAAAAGTATCTAATGTTTTAGTACTGACCAATCAAGGGCTCTTTCTTTTATCACTAATCAATTTTTAAAACTCATTTTTTTGTTATAGTTTATAAACTCTTTTACTTGTTGTTTTGATCAATTATACTATGAATTACATCAAATCTAATGATTATTTGATAGAAAAATTAGTACCCACTAAACTATATAATTATGATTGCTTTTCCACCACTTTGGCCTAGCTAATCATGCTCTGTTTCTTTGAACTATTTTATTACACTTGCTAATTAATCTAATGATTTGAATGTTTGAAAATTCTCAATCACTGTCACGTTACACTGACCTGAGTTTAAATAATTATTGTGAAGTACAGAAGTTCCACAGAGACTTGCCTGCCACGCCAGTGTTCGCATACGGTACATCCAAGCGTACGGCAACAGTTCCAGGACCTACGATAGAAGCCGTTTATGGCGTAGACACTTACGTGACGTGGCGAAATCACCTCCCTTCAACTCATATCCTCCCTTGGGATCCAACGATCTCCCCGGCTATCCCTAAACACGGCGGCGTTCCCACGGTTGTTCACTTGCATGGAGGCATCCACGAACCAACCAGCGATGGTAACGCTGATTCATGGTTCACCGCTGGTTTCAAAGAGACAGGATCCAAATGGACTAAAAAGAGTACTCATTACGTCAACAAGCAACACCCTGGTAACATGTGGTACCATGACCACGCCGCCGGTTTGACCAGAGTCAACCTTCTCGCTGGTTTGTTAGGTGCTTACATTCTCCGCCATAGCTCTGTTGAGTCGCCCCTTCGGTTACCAACCGGCCGCGAGTTCGATCGTCCTCTGGTCATATTCGATCGAAGTTTCCGTAGAGATGGCTCCATTTACATGAACGCCACAGGGAACAATCCGTCCATACATCCGCAGTGGCAGCCAGAGTATTTCGGCGACGCCATCATCGTGAACGGAAAAGCTTGGCCGCGGCTAACAGTTCGCCGTCGGAAATACAGATTTAGAATCATAAACGCTAGCAACGCTAGGTTTTTCCGGTTCTTCTTCTCCAACGGTCTTGACTTTACCGTCATTGGTTCTGACTCGGCATATCTATCAAAACCGGAACGAACCAAATCAGTTCTCCTAGCTCCATCAGAGATCATCGATGTTGTTGTTGACTTCTCGAAATCAAAGTCGGAAACAGCAATCCTAGCTAACAATGCACCTTATCCTTACCCTTCGGGAGATCCTGTCACGGAAGAGAACAGCAAAGTCATGAAGTTTATAATCAAGAACAAATCAGAAGTTGACACATCGACCATTCCAAAGAAGCTTATCGAATACCCTCCTGCTCACGTATCAACCTCGTCCCGTACACGTTACATCGCCATGTTCGAGTATGTATCAAGCGCTGACGAGCCAACACATCTTTACATCAATGGCTTGCCATACAATGCTCCTATAACAGAAACTCCTAAAATAGGCACCAGCGAGGTATATTCATTAATATTACACAATATCAACTGTCTAGTTTAAATATTTGATGATATCTCTAAAATCATGAAGGTGTGGGAAGTGATCAATCTAACTGAAGATAACCATCCGTTGCATATTCACTTGGGGTTGTTCAAAGTGTTAGAGCAGACGGCCTTGGTGAAGACTGAGGAGTTCACCGACTGCATGACGAAGAGAAACGACGCCGTCAAGTGCAATATCAACAAGTACGCAATCGGGAACAAAACTGCGGTGACGGCGCACGAGAGGGGATGGAAGAACGTATTCAAGATGATGCCTGGACATGTAACGAAGATCCTCGTTAGATTTTCTTACATTCACTCCAATGAATCTTACGCCTTCGACGCTACTCAAGAGCCAGGCTACGTCTACCATTGTCACGTAAGCTAGTCTAAAATTTTGATAACTATTTTTTTTTACTTTGGCTTTTAATTTAGAACTAACTATATATTATTGAATTGTAGATATTGGACCACGAAGACAATATGATGATGAGGCCCTTTGCGATGGTCAAGTGACAACATACAATTAGTGTCTTCTCACCAAAATGTTAAATGGTTCTATACGTCAATTACAAATTTACAATTACGGAATCCGATCATGTGTAGATTGAGACTACATGAAATATCGAAAAAAATCTTATGAATATTTTTGTCTAACATTTACGGGCTTTAACCGGCCCAATAACAAAAAAGTTGTGCTTTCTTATTTGGATGTTTGATATTTTGTGGTAGGTGGTAAGTGAGAGAGGTGAGTGCAATGGAAAGAAAAAAAAATCCTAAAGTCGTAACCACCAGTCAAATTATCCAAATTGAATGCTTATGATTCTCCCCTTATCTGTTTCTGAACCAACACTCTTCAATTTGTCCCCTTCTTTTTCTTTTTTTTTCTCTCTTAATTTGTTCTATTTTCATATCATTCAGAAACTTCTATCATCTTTTTTTTTCTTTTCAAACCAAATAATACATCCAATGAACTTTGAGCCACTCCTTAAATATCTACTTTGTCTTCTTCTTGCTTGGTTAACAATACTATATTTTAGTGAATCTATCATTTGTTTATATAGTTTGATATGATACCACACACAAACAGACAGTATATTTGATATTTTCATATACAAATCGATCATACATATATTTAACGAAAATGTGGATAAGAGGAGGGAGATTTGGATTGTGACATATCATTTACACATTTAAAACACTACTAATAATATCAATTGGATTGGAACAAATATGGGACCAATATATTAACAAGGTTGATGTGTTCTTCTTGTTCTTCCTCGTTCAATTATTTTTTTTTGCTGCACGATTCTCTCAACCCACCAGTCCAAGTCAACCCTCTATCCTCTCTATCCATCCCCCTAGTAACTCCTATATATCATCAGTTGCTTCTCGCAAATCAACCTCACAATTAATCAACTGTTTAAAAAAAAAAAAAAAAAAACAGAACTCAACCTTTGAATAAGACATGAACAAAATCCGCCACCGTGCTCTCTCTCCGTCTTCCGGTAACTATTTTCTTTTGAAACAGTAACAATCTTGTGTTTTGCTATTCATGTCATATATACGACCAAAATTATTCATAGTTTGAGAAGTTTATGTACAAACAACTCATTGATCCCTTATTATTTTTATTTTTTTAATAGGAGTGCAACACCGTGTTAAGAGATGTCGATTGAGAGATAGAAACTACGTGAGGCCTGAAGTTAAAGAAAACAAGTTCTCAAAAGACGAAGACGACCTCCTCCTCAAGCTTCATGCACTTCTTGGCAATAGGTTCTCTCTCATTCATTCTTTCATTCTACTTTAGTTTAGTATTGGATGTAATGTGAATGGGATTGTGACAGTTAAAATGTGATGTTACTTTGTTATTCAGATGGTCATTGATAGCGGGAAGATTGCCTGGACGAACCGACAACGAAGTTAGGATCCATTGGGAAACTTACTTAAAGAGGAAACTCATCAAAATGGGAATCGACCCAACCAATCATCGTCTCCACCATCACGCCAGCTACATTTCCAGACGCTGCCCCAATCCCTCGCATAAGGAACTCGAAACCAAGATCATTAGTGATCAGTCTTCTTCCGTATCCGAATCATGTGGTATAACATTTTTACCCATTTCAAGTACCAATTGCTCGGAGGGTAGTACTAGTACCGGAAAAACTCTTTTGCCTGACCTCAACATCGGTCTCATCCCGACCGCGACTTCTTTGCCACTTCCTTGGCTTCAGGACTCTAACGATTCCTCTAACCATGGTTCAACCGGTCAGGAAACGCTTATTCTATTCCAGTAAAAATTCATGTTTTTCTTTGTAGTCAATCTTGCTATATAATGTTATATTACAAGGCATGCATATATTATAATATTTCACTAAAGAGATACATATGTTAATCCTGAATTGGACAGGTTGTTCATTGAACAACTATTCTCTTTAAATGTTTGGTCTCGTCTTCAATGAAGTGAAACTATTAGCAGTAACTAGTACTAGTAGTAAACCGTTGATAACAAACCGACGACAAATAAATTGGATCAGTCAAGCTGTAAGAAATTAGCTAATGGAGCTATATGGATGTTCAGTGCACATTGACGGGAAGCATTAATAAACTCTCTTAAAATGGACAAGTATGTTCATCTTCCACCAAACTACACTTTACTCTTTATGCAAAAGCAATACAAAACGCCCTTTTCGCAAAATGGAATCTATATATCAATACAAAAATTACTTACTAAAACATATAACGGAAGCAAAACGAAAAGAAAATATTTATCTACTTAAGGATATACGTCTTAAGCATGGAGAGTATAAGTCAATATTAGCTCATCAACTCGTACAAACACCATAACAAGAAATTTATGTTATATATGTTCTTCGAATTTGACTTTAGGATAAACATTTTAGCCATCGGTTCGTATATTGTATATATCCCTTTCTGATATTGACACAGAAAAATGAGTAATTCCATGTAGTTTACCATATATAGTTTATTGGCATACAAAGATTTTTTAAAAAATAGCAGCAACTTCATGAGAATGTAAAATGTGATCTGTGATGTTATAACCATGCTTTGTAATAATTAGATAATTGAATTGTGTTTAAACTATTTGCATGTGGTACGTAAATTACCTGTGTACAACCGCTATTCAAACATCATCTACAGAACTGTATGAGTATGACCAAAGAAAATGAATGTTTGCTGAGAAAATTGACCTATATATATATATATATATATGAAGTTGTTTTGTACTACACTAGTATTACAGAATCTACAACCATCAATGAAGTTGTTTCCACTACTGCATAAACTAACTCAGATCTCACCTTCACTATCATAAGTGTTCACTTTGAATATT
The DNA here is from genome assembly GCF_000375325.1 of Capsella rubella. Lineage (NCBI taxonomy): Eukaryota > Viridiplantae > Streptophyta > Magnoliopsida > Brassicales > Brassicaceae > Capsella > Capsella rubella. The sequence continues at coordinate 10,262,352 of NW_006238922.1, read as the reverse complement.
GATCGACAACTACATTATTTACCACATAAATATTGTGTGGCAGTTTATATTGTTACTGATGAATAGTATTTATAATAAATGTCAGGAATCTAATGAGGTCTATGGAGAGAGTTGTACTGTACTTTGTAGATGTTGAGGGCAACAATCACATGCATGCCGTATCAAACACTTCAAGGTTATTACGAAACCAGCCGGTCAAAGTTCCCAAATACGTCTAAAAGAGATAATATAATGTTGTCTATTTTTACAAGTTGTTAATGGTTATTATGGAGGATGCAGAAGTCACGGGCATGGAGGATGCTGTCGATGTGGACATGATCCTAGCTAGTTGAACTTTTCTTTCTTTTTTTTTTAAACCGATATCACTTTTTAAACCTTTTCAAATTCTTGTATACACTCTGTTCAAAACTTTTATCAAAACTATTTAAATAATGTAAAATAGTTTTTGAATATGATTCTATTGATTAAACTTGTTCTCTAAAGTTGGGATCATACATGTTCAGCTGCTCCACTTGCATATATTAGAGTATTAGAGTATGGTTCAGTTTTATATGATGCTCACCCAAATATGCTAATTTGCAGTATATATATGTTCATGGGAGATATATATGTACTTAGTTATCCTCAAACTAGTTTATGTTTTGCTAAACTTTGCCACATTGTATGGCTTACGAGTCAAAGATTTTAACGATTTACATATATATAATGTTACTAAGTATATACAATGTATCAAACTTTATGTTTTGATGAATATAACAAACTAGGATATTACACGGACATTAAGGACCATGAGATGAGTGTGCGTGGCCAACTTGGGGGAGATGGAGTCAGCAAATACAACAACTCAACAAGAGTGTTTGCGTGGCCAAAGTTTTGCTTACGATATGGTTCAATAATCTGTGACTTAATACAATTATAGTTTTTGGGTGAAATATTAAAATGTTGTCGTAGTGTCTATCATGTCTTTCAAATGAGTTTGTCTTGGATCCTGCGAAAAATAAATCTCAAAAAGTATATAATAATAATAATAACCCTGCTACTTTTTTTTTAAAAAAGTTGTGTTATAAAGAAATAAAGAGATTTTGAAAAGTAACGAATGAAAAGATCAAAGAAACTATAATTACACATAAAAAAACAATTTTTAAAGGAAAATAAAACGTATAAAGCTATAGTTACAAAAAAAATGTCTTTATTACATGCATCTTTAAATTCTTAGTGTAAGACAGATGTAAAAGGATTATATATATACCATGAAGAAAGACATGTACTAATCAATACAATGCATCTAAACATGCTAACAAAGTGAATCTTTGTCTTAATTTAATTATTATCATAGATAAAAATTGAGCTACTTATGACCTTTTAATTACCATTCAAGATTAAGATGACTATATATCATTGGCCGATTCTTTTGTTCCTTACAACTAGGCATGACCACGGTTACGGTTAATGCGGTTATGGTTAATTAACCACCGGTTAACGGTTATAATTTTTTAACCATAACCTTAATCATTATATATACGGTTAAGACGGTTACGGTTATATACAGTTACGGTTAATTACGGTTACGGTTAAATACAGTTACAGTTATTTGATGATTATTATAATATTAATATTGGAGATAAAATTTTATGAAATATTATTTATTTTACAAGTAAAAAATATATGTGATTTCAATTATTTATAGTGAATTAGTTAAATCTGGGTATTGTATACAGTTATAATATAATTTATTTTAAAATTTTAAATATGCGGTTAACCGAGCGTTTAACCGTACGGTTAACCGACGATTAATTACGGTTAATTATGGTTACGGTTACTTAACGGTTACGGTTATTATTATTTTTTAACCGTAACTAATTTACTTTTACGGTTAACGGTTACAATTTTTAACCGTTTTATACGGTTACGGTCCGGTTACGGTTGATAAACGGTCCGGTTACGGTTAAAAATACGGTTAAGGTTAGCTTTTGGTCATGCCTACTTACAACCCAATTAAAATACAATTTCAAGTTTTCAACACAACTATAATAATATAGGGTCGGCTTTACAACCAAGCACGCAACAAACCAATTCCTTAAAATCAAATATAAAAAGTGCAATTTTTGTTGATTTTTTAAATAAAAAGTATGGTTCGTTTCTATATATTATAAAGTTTTGGTTCCATAAAATACAAAATCATAATAATTGAATTATACGACAACTGTATCCTCTTGCTTACACCGCGAATCTCGCTCTCAATTATATCTAGTTTGTTCCATTCCTCTATTATTTTTGTATTAATTGTAGTATTACATAAATTTATTTATATTTTTTACCTAAATTAAAAATTTTAAACCATTTTTGTAGGTTAACCACGAAACGGTGTCGTAATAACGACTTGTCTTTTATTTTCGGCACATGGCTTCGTTGGATACATAAAAGCCAGCGATACAATAAACAGACACATAGTCAGAACTCAGAAGCGAGAGTACCAAATTCGAATTCTGAGCCACCGTATGTGACGGCGTAATGGCTGGAGGAGCTATCACTCCCGCTTCTCTGATCGGTTTTATTACCGAAATCGTTGAGATTCCGGTGAACTCCGGTGTGTTTAGGAAGGATTGTGCCGATCTCGCGCGACGAGTTGGTCTCTTGACGCATTTGATTGAGGAGATTAGGGATTCTTCTCCTCCGGCGCCGGAGGAATCTGATGCTTCGTCTTCTTTGAGTTCTCGTGAATGTGATTGGTGGTCTGATCTTGTGGTGGGGCTTCAAGCCGCGAAGCGTCTTTTGTCTTCAGCTACTAGTTTCCAAGCTCGGGAGTCCTCTGTAAGCATTCTTAACCACTGACTTCTTCGTCTTCTAAGAAATGGAATCGAATTCATGAAGTCAATGTATAATGCATCAAGGTCTAAGTTATCTGGATATGACCGTCTTATATGGAAACACGCCGGAAAAATAACATTTGCTCGGAGGATTAAGAAAAGTTTTTGTAGCTAGAAGTTGTAACATGATAATGATATGCTGATGTTGATTTATTGTTGTTGACATTTTGTGATGTAATCTTTGATTAAAGGATGGGGCAGCCAAGAGAATCTCATTTCAGTTCCAATGCGTTACTTGGAAGCTGGAGAAAGCATTAGGCAATTTGCCATATGATCGATATGACATCTCTGACGAAGTCCGTGAACAGGTAAAGAGTTCATTCCATGAGTAATATATATGCAGAGTGTTTGGACATTTTGGCATTCCTGTGTCTGGAGGTGTTTATTAGGTGTTTGGCTTGTGATTAGGTGGAACTAGCTAGATCACAGTTAAGAAGAGCAATGCAGAGATATGGATCTTTAAATTCAAAAAAGTTCTCGAGTGCTCTATCTGAGCCAATGGTGAAAGATGCCTCAAGCAATACAAAGAGCAAAGTTACTGAAAAACTTGACAGCATTCCGGAAACAGTGTATTCTAACATTCCTTTATCAGATGTGAAGAAATTTGAATCACCGCCTCCTGGGAAGAGCTCTTCAGTTTCCCTGGCCTTCTTTTTATCAAAGGATGCTGATGATGAGAGATTAGAGAAAGCAGTTACCAAGAACACTGACGACTCAAAGAAATCGGATAACCTCACTATCCCAGAGGATTTTCTTTGTCCAATATCTCTGGAACTGATGAAGGATCCTGCTATTGTTTCCACAGGACAGGTCTGATTTGAAATATCAAAACTTTACTTAGTGCTTACTAATGGTTGTTGATTTGAAACCTTAACAATGATATTCCCTCTTCGTTGACAGACATACGAAAGGTCGTACATACAGAGATGGATAGACTGTGGAAATCTGAGATGTCCAAAGACCCAGCAGAAACTCGAAAACTTCACTCTTACTCCAAACTTTGTTCTCAGAAGCTTGATCTCTCAGTGGTGTACTAAGCACAACATTGAGCAGCCAGGTGGTTATATGAACGGTAGGACCAAAAACTGTGATGGCTCTTTCCGTGATCTAAGTGGAGACATGTCAGCGATCCGGGCATTGGTTCGCAAACTCGCTACTCGATCAATTGAAGACCGCAGGAGCGCAGTTTCTGAACTCCGCTCTCTGTCAAAAAGAAGCACGGACAACCGAATTCTGATTGCAGAAGCAGGAGCCATCCCTATTTTGGTCAATCTTTTGACCTCAGATGACACTGAAACGCAGGAAAATGCTGTCACTTGCATTCTTAACCTCTCCATATACGAACACAACAAAGAATTGATCATGCTTGCTGGCGCAGTCACATCTATAGTGCAAGTCCTCCGAGCTGGAACCATGGAAGCTAGAGAAAACGCTGCAGCTACTCTCTTTAGCCTTTCGTTAGCTGATGAGAACAAAATCATAATAGGCGCATCCGGTGCGATACTGGCCTTAGTGAATCTGCTTGAGACCGGAAGCACAAGAGGGAAGAAAGACGCAGCTACGGCCCTGTTTAACTTGTGTATATATCAGGGAAACAAAGGCAGAGCGGTTAGAGCCGGTATTGTAAAGCCATTGGTGAAAATGCTAACTGACTCTAGCCACAGGATGACCGAGGAAGCCTTGACCATACTCTCAGTTCTAGCTAGTAACCAAGACGCAAAAGTTGCGATTCTGAGAGCCAACGTGATACCACCTTTGATAGAATGTCTCCAGAAAGATCAACCTAGAAACCGAGAGAACGCAGCAGCGATACTGCTGTCTCTTTGCAAGAGAGATACTGAAAAACTAATCTCCATTGGTAGACTTGGAGCTGTTGTTCCGTTGATGGAACTATCAAGAGACGGTACAGAGAGAGCTAAGCGGAAAGCTAATTCTTTACTAGAGCTTCTCCGTAAATCATCACAAAAATTAGCATCACTCTAAATATCCCCTTAACAACAACAACAACAACAAAGCTGTTTCTACTGATCTGTTTACTACGATCTGCTTTTTTTTTTTTTTGGAAAACTAATTTAATTAATATTCCCATTTGAGAAGGTTGAGTCAAAAAAAAGAGTTACGAGAATCGAACTCTTTCTTACTCACTCACCTTTGTATTGATTTGTTAATTTTGTAATAAGAAAAAACAAAGCTTTGTTTCTTACGTTCACGGGATTGGTTCACGTGCATTAGTTACTGTTCGTGTGGGAAAGAGAAATCAAATCAGCTTTTGTTTTCCAATTCGTTAAAAGTCAAAATCTCTTCACGTGCCTTTGTGAAAAAGAAAAAAACAAATGTTTTCGACAACGTAATATTCCCAGATTAATCGGAGTGATTAACGCAAGAAGTCATTTTCCGCAAAAAAACATTGGTCACAAAAGTTCCAAAACCACATCCCCCTCTTGGACATAAACTAAGGTCTCTTAAGTGAAGAACAGTACACATAGTCAATTTCAATTAGTTTTATTTTGTTAATTAAACATGATTTTTTTGGGTTGTTATAGGTTTTCTTTTTCAAGATTGATAGTGAAATGCGACGTAACTTTGTGTTCCCATTGTTTTAAATAATTTTTCAAGATTTTGGCATTTTGTTGACCAAAAAATGGTTCACTATCATCAGCAACCAACCATAAATCAATCCACAAATCTATAATGAATGATCTGATCTAACACAACACCCACCTTGAACTAACTACTGAGCTCTTTAACTTTTGGTGGACTTGAAAAGCTCATAGTTTTGGTAAACCTACATAAACATTTCTCAAAATGGGTAATAGCTTGGGAAGCAAGAAAACTACGAAAATCATGAACATCAATGGTGAGAGTTTCAAGCTGAAGACGCCTGTGAAAGCTGGTACGGTAATTAAAGATTTCCCGGGACACGTTCTTTTGGAATCTGAAGCGGTGAGGCAATTTGGGGTCAGAGCAAAGCCCTTAGAGCCACACCAAAACTTGGAATCCAAAAGGCTTTACTTCATGGTGGAACTTCCAAGGTATCAATTATATTCCTAACTTTTTTTTCTCTTGGTTTTTGGTATTCAAAGTTGGATTTTTTTTTCTATAGTAATCATGGTAACCCACATGGCAGAACATGGAAAGAGAGAACCCCAAGAAGGGTTCGGTCAGGAATTCAGATAAGTGCGAAGGAGAGGCTAGAGAATCTGAAGTTGTCTCGTAGATCATCGTCTGATCTCTCGGTAATGAAGACGGAGGAGGTTGATGATAAAGAGAGAGAAGTGAGCAGCGTGACGTTAAAGTTACCAAAGTGGAAAGTTGAGAAACTGAGGAAAGAGAGTGAGAGTGGCTCTGATTTCTCCAACAAGATGGCAGCACTTTGTCTCCTTAACATACCAACTGGTTTGGTTCATCAGAGACAACATTTGCTTCGTAATGGAGGAAGAAGCTTTGGGATTGAAGAAGGAGATGATGAAGGTGTCAAGTCCCATGAGGTGATCAATTCTTTTAAAACACTTTGATCTTTCTTTCTTTTTTTTTTGTTGAAACATCGATCCGTTTCTCAAGCCACGTTTCTTGCTTACAACAAATGTGCTCCAACTTGTGCGTTTACCAACTTAGACTTGTGTTACAACTTCTTCTACTCCATCCTAAATTAAGAAGAGAAAAAAATATATAAACTAACAAGTGGAAGCTAAAATTTGAATTGTTTCAAGAAAAATTCTCATTGATATTTTTAATTTGCAGAAAAGGGTTAGATTTCTTGAAAAGAGCAAAGCAGAAGACCTGTGAGTCTGTGACTGTGATTTCTATTTGTTTTCCTCTATTTTTATTATTATCTTTAGTTTAGTTTAAAGAAAGATGATTGAAGCAAGTCTGACCAGGGGTATTACTGTACATACAAAACACAATGTTCTTAAGGGAGATACTTAACTTATAATGTAGCATCAACATTTGTAAACACATCTTTGCTTCTGTTACCCTTACATGACTTGATCAGTTTCTGTGTCAAAGATCAGAGAAAAAGGATGAATTAAGACAAAAGAGAAGAGATGTAAGAAAAAGGCAAATCATTAGTATTTTTTTTCTTTAAATTTGGGGGGGGGGGGGGGCTTTAGTTTGGCCGAGATAATTACAATATACAATTCTCCATACTTAGAGAAACCAACACACCAGAATGAAAAAAAATAAAAATAAAGATAAATCAATCAGTCAGGTTCGAACCTGTATTATATCTGTATGTTAACCAATTTCCCTTTTTCTTATTTGAGAACAAATTGGAATCAGTAAACAAAAGAATGATGAAAAATGTTTCACTTCAAGAGGTCCATGGCTCAGGAACAGTGAGAAAATAAGTGGTCATGGCCTTTCTAAACCTCTTCTTGTACTGTTTTGGTGAGACTATGGTTGGAGATGCGTTCTTTGGTCCACCCAAAATGCCTGAGGCCTTCACCCATGTCTCAAGGTGCTTGTCCCATGTGTATTGTCTCATGAAGTCGATGATTCCAAGAACCAGCTCTTTCCGCTCTTCGTCAAACCCAACCAGCAATGAATAGTCCATTACATCCACAGACTAACCAGAAAAGAATAATCAGTAAACAGATTAAGTAAAACTTATTCAAGAACAAAATATGACTTGCAGGTAATGAAATCACACTTACAGCCAAGAAGTTTGTGTCGTTCCATATGGCTCTTTCTAGGCTTCTCTTGGCCTTGCTACCTAGGAATATAGGTTCTGTACGCAGTGTCTCAAGCAGATTCATGTCCAGCAAAACCTTGTCAGTTCCCGATGTGTTTGGATTGTACCTTGACCTTGCAGATCCCTTAAGATCATAGATCCTAGATATTCTTCTGTTGTAGAAGAGATTCTCCATCACCATCAAATCCATTTTCGTCTCTTTTCCACCTTTCGGGTGTTTAATTGAAACCTGCAATCCATAGCATTTACAATCAATCATTTACATGCTTAAGAACTCCATTCCAAAGTCCCACAAGATTACAATCCCTATACTGTGCTTACCTGGTAGATACCGAGAATCTTAGCAAGACAAGTTGGGCTCCCGGAACTGAGTGACTCCTTCATATATTTGAAGTATTCAGGTGCGAAATCCTCGAAAGAATCCAGCTCGGTTTTGACTACTTGTTTTATGATGAACCTCTCGTCCAATGACTTGGCAAAGTAAACATTGCTTTTCCCTCCCTGTGCAGACCATCTTTGACACCGGCTCAAGGATCTCACAAAGTCCACTTCGGTTGGACAACACGTCTTTCTCAAAGTCTCAAACTGCGTTGCAAAATAACAAGTCACAGAGAACTTCACTTTACCTTCAGTTGCAGTAGAGGACGAAGAAGCACGGTCGCTGAAAGAAATTGTCAAATGCGGAGACTTTCTATCGTCTTGAGAAGACCCATACACGGCGTGTTGAATGTAATCAACATCCATCGACAAAGAGCGCCAAGTCGAGAAGGTGGAGGGTTCGGACTCTCTGTTATTCAAGTTGCTGCTACTACTACTAGTAGCAATACCTCTGTTAACGATCCACTCCTTATATTCCTTGGAATTTATAGCATAAGATACAACACTTGCGGGATCATCATCATATACAGGAACCACAATATCGTTGAGGCCCCGTTGAGGGATCAGCATCCGCGCTCCATCAGCCATTTGAGATGCTGAAGAGATGTATGTAGGTACTGAACCAACAATCAGATCCAACTTTTGTACTTCCAACGGTAACATTTGTGAGTAAGTTCTCATCACATTTGAAACAGGGTCTCTCACCATATTCCTGTACTCGCCAGAAGCGTGGAATGATCTGAGGGTCGAGAGATACAAAGAGGACGGTGGCCAACCTTTTTGGATCCGTTCTTGAAATCGTATCGCTGAATCAAAAGACTGGACCCGAATTGGCCTGGCAAGCCTTCGGAGAGGAGAATTAGCAGCTGAAAACCCTTCTGTATCAGCAATTGTCTCGGCTTTCTCTAGATTTTGAAACGAACCCAACCACGCCGAATCTATCCTCTCAGACAGAGAAGTGCCAGGTGAAGGCATGTTTTCCGTATCTTTGTTATCACCATTAGCTTCTGAATCAGTATGTGCTTTTTCTTCCCCCTCATCTTGACCTTCCTGCTGTATAGGCTCGATCTTGGGAGCATCCTGCACCTCTGGATTCCGAGAAGCATTGCCATCTCCAGATTTACAGACAGATGCTTTCTTGAGTTGAGAGTTTAACAAGTAAAGCTGATGATCCCAAGCATGAGCTCCAATCATGAGAGCCCGTCTCAGTCGATTCAGCTCTAGAATATCTAAACTCCCCTGAACTTGAAGATCCTCCACAAAGATAGGTTGCAGTGCATCCTGTACATGATGAGGAAGATAGTATCAATAGCAAATTCAACAAGCATCATCAAGATTTCAGAAGCCCAAGCAGTTTAAAAAAAACGGGAAACAGAAGCAAAAGAATCGGATGCTCACATCATATTCATCTTTTTCTTTCACGAGTTGATCTTTTAATCCCATTATACGACTCTGCAGATCAGAGGCTTCAGATTGTTCAGGTTCAAGCAAACTGCTTTTTTCTTCCATACGGTTGAGCACACCAGATATCTCCGCATACATAGTCCGCATTTTACCAACAAGCTGTCAAATGCACAAACATAAAGTAATGAGTTTTGCGTATATCCAAAACCTGAAGCAACAAAAGAGCCTTGAAATTTTCTTAAAATCTACCTCGGCAGCTTCTGTCCGTATCCATTCCTGTTGAGGATGGCTGTTGAATTCCAACATTGATGGAGGTAGGAGGACAGTAAGTATATTGATGGGAGAATATCTAAAGAACGCAACCATGTTTCCAAAACTGCAAAAACAGAACCATAATTTATTAGTACTTCAACTACTTTAAGATAACTTTAGAGAGGGGACTGAACAGTGTTTACCCATAAAACCGAAGGCAGTCTCTCTGTAGTGAATGGCCACAAGATGCAACGCGATTCGCAGTTGCATGATTCGAAAAGCTAAGCTCCAGAAACTTTCCAAAAGACAGTCCCCAAGCAGCATCAGACATAACAACTCTACGAGTAGCAGGTGGGACTCCATCTTCATGTGCACATCTTAAGCAGCGATGCCACATCCATATCTTCCCATCTTGTTCACCAGGAAGCTTCATGGAAGGGAGACGTCTAACATTGATAGTAAGGTTTCCATTCTGATGAGAATAGCAGAGGACATGCGCATCAACCAGCTCCTTGCAGGATCTACAACTTGAATTCTGTCAAGAGATAGGAAACAGAAGAGTATAAAAATTAGACTGCTTATTATATGGCACTTATGAAAGACGAAAAGAGTGGATTGACATTTCAGATTAAAGAGCTACCTTATCGAAAAGATCATCTTTCAAGTATCTTCCGAGAGGTTTATCAAATGATCCATAGAATTTGATCCGCAAGAGTCGTGAGCGTTCACATACTGATTCTTTCAGAACACAACGGCTTGAAAACGAGACCAATATGCTCTGATGAGAGTCCGCAGCAGAGAAATATTCGCTGGATACATCATCTTCATCGTATCTCTCATGTTGTGACAAGTCGTGGGTGTTCACTAATTGGTTTTCTTCTTCATTTCTGCTGTACTCTTCTTCACCTCTCGGTAGTTGAGTCACTGTTTCATGGATTTCACTACTCAAGCACAGAGTGTGTTCTTGCATATCATTTAACTGGTTCAACGAGTATGATCTTGTAACCAAATTATTGGAAAAATCTCCATTCAGGGCATCAGATTGTTCAGTCTCAACTTCAGAAGATATTATCCCAGAAGACAATGGGAAAATCTGACTAGGATCAAAATCCTCGCACAATGATTCACAAACCTCATGCTCTGGCATTGGGGCTACATTTTCATCTTCATTTGCAGCAGTATCAACCAAAGCTTGACCATCAGTTTTTGTAGGAGATTGAGTTATTAGGGAAATGCCTTCATCAATTATTCTCCTTTGTGATGCTGTCCGCACCATCCCCGGTTGCTTCAGTCTAATTTTAGGCAGAGAAGCACCTTCATCCGCAAGGAATGATGTCTCCAATGATAAATGATAAGCTGCAAAAACAGCATACTGAATAACGTGCTTAACCTTCTTCAGCTCCTCGCGGCAACTCCCTCTAAGCACAACCTGCACAAGTTTCAGAAAGGTTTAATCAAGTTGAGAATGAAGAACTGGTGAACAATTTACAGTAGCATACTATTAAGCTAGAAAGGTTCAAGCTTTAAGCATACCGTGCAACCTAGACGCCTAGGACACCCTTCAAAGTACATCAATGTCCTTGATGGCTTTCTGTTTGGCTGGTTGCCAGCTTCATGTTGTTCCAGCACTCTCTCAGTCCGGAACAGCTCACAATGACCCAATCGAGCAGTACCGATACTATCTACTGAGGGGCAAATAACAGCACCGGTGCAACGGGCTATACAGTCCAGCAATGACCTTTTCACGTTGAGCACCAATGAAATTTCCTTCTCTAGAAGGTATTGCTGGGCATATGACGATGCACTTTTCTCTACCAGCAGAACATTAGGACGAAGGGACTCTATTTTTGCTATTATCGCCTTCATATGTTCATTTTCCTGTCCAGCACAGAAAAAAAAGAGTTTGGTTCAGCTTGTAATCAGAGATTTTATGCATCATTCATCATAAAGAAATAGTAAAACACCAACCTGTTGAAGCAACGTGTTAAAGGATGCTAATTGGCCTGCAACTCTCTGATACTCAAGAGACCCAGCTAAAAGAAGCACCCTTGGATTTTTGTACTGCGATGTCATTCGCTTGTGCGTAATGTTCTTGCTACACACTATCCCCCTGATGAGAATGCTGCAGACAAAAAGTATTCAATTAGTGATTATCAGCCAGAGTACTAATGAGTTGGATGGCGGCAAGAATTTGAAAGAAAGAGGTCGTGACAAAAAATTATACCTCTCATTTTGATTTCCAGATGCTACACATTTTATTTTCACATAATTCCCAGGATCCATACTGCCACCTGCACGAGTATCTGGCTTTACAAAATTCGCAGCCTGCCACGCTAAAGCGGTGACAATATCCAGCCAGTCTGCAGCACTGCCATCATCCAATGGACTAAGCTCCTCCCCACGCAATAACTCTGCGACAAGAGCTCGGAAGTGGTCATGCACCACTGTTCGAAGAGGTTCATTGCTATTTTCTCCCAATTTTTCTCTTGTAGGAATGTGGCTAGAAAAGCTACTACTCAAAGAAAACTCGGTAGCAGAGTCCCCAATATCATCGTCTTCGTCATCATACTGAAAGTAACTACTCTCAGCGTCATCATTCTCATCTTCCGGTGGTGGAGGATACCAGATGCGGCCGTTGTTCTCAAAATCCAACGGCTGTTGCAACTTATCCTCCTCCTCGTGATCTTCTGGATCCAATGCCCCATGACCTGACTTAGCTAAATCACCAGCCATAAGTTGTTGTTCTTGATGATGATCAAAAGAACCAACAGTAGGGCTGAGGTCTTTCGCGTGCTGTACAAAGCGCCCAAGAGGACTAAAATTGTTCCTTAATGGACTGTCGTGAGGACTGGACCCAGCAGAAGATTTACAACTAAAAAGCTCATTTCTAGCACTAACACTACCCGACTCTATATCTGAACTGTCCTGATGGTATTCACTCGAAGGGCTTAAGAACTGTTTATATCTTGCCTCGTCTTCCTCTCCCCTGCAAAACAGTGAATCACACACACTTACTCCAACATGTTCAAAGGACTCGTGATTGAACATAAAAATTGAAACTTTATGACCAAAGATACCTGCTAGGATAGCAACGAATAGAAGCCATGTTCCTGCAATCACGGATTTCAAGACTGGAAGCAAGAGTCTCGCTTTCTGCAGCGAGAGAAGAAGGCGGATCAGGGCTATCCCTGGGATGAACCTTGTCATAGTTCTTACCCCTTAACTCACGAACCTCCCCATCACATTCTCTGCACAGCTTAATCATCTCTTCAGTATCACAAGACTGAGAGCAACTCTTGCACCAACAGCAACCACAGGCAAGACAACAGTATCCTTGGTCAAGCTTGGTTCCACAGTCATGACACATTTTGGAAACGATAGGCATGGTTTGAAAGTCTTGTTTAGATGATGACAAGTACAAAGAATCGCTTGAATCCAAAGTTATCCAAGACCTAACCTTAACAATTAGATCTAGCAGTGAACCATCAGGTATTCCCATAAACAATCAAAATATTTACTTAAAAACACAAATCTCTCTATTCTCCTCCTCCTTCTTCTCTCTATATATTACCTTTCTTTTTCTCCCCCAGATTTTGAATGCAAATATAAAAAACAAAACTCAATCTCTGACTTTGATTTTTTTTGTAAAAGGAGTATATATAAACCCAAAAAAAAAAAAAACCTCCCACAACAAAAATGGTGGGTAGATTTGGATAAGAAATAAATTCTTTTTTTTTTCTTTTTTTTTAACAAGAAGCAAAAACAAAAGTCCTACATCAAATCCTAGATCAAAAACCCACAAGTAATTAGCCAATCTTTGAAAGTAAGAATCATGAACCAAGAAACAGATCTAATACCAAACAACCCAAGAAAACTTTTATCAGAAAATGAAAAAAGGAGAAGACTTGACAAACCCTTTATAAAATCCCAGCAAAGGAAACAGAGTGAAATTGAAGAAGAAGAAGAGGAACAAGAAAGGAAAGTGAAAACAGACAAGGAAGAAAAATTAAAGACTGGGCAAAATGAGAATCAAAAGGAGAAAGAGAAGAAGTACAGAGAAGGTTCCTTTACTACCGGACTTAGCTCGCATCTCGAAAACACTTTGTTCAGAGAGAGAGAGAGAGATTGATGAGCTTTTTTATTTTTCTTTCTTCAACCCAAAAGAAAAAAAAAAAGTAAATTTTATTATTGCTTCTTCTTCATCTCTCTTCTTCTTCTGTAAATAAAAAAGATTTGAGCTTTCTTTCTTTCTTTCAATCTTCTTCCTTAATAATATTTTTCTAAACAAGAGAAAACATTACAGCTATGGCAAGATTTCTAGAGAGAAGCGATTCCTTATACTGCTCCGCCATTAACTGTTCACACCTTTTTCTCTCTCCTCTCCTCTCCTCTCTCTCTCTTTCGTTCCTTTGCCTTTTTCTTTTTTCTTTTTTCTTTCTTTTATTATATTATAATTCTCCGAACTACAGTAAAACCTCTATAAATTAATAATGTTAGGACCATGAAAATCTATTAATTTATAGAGGTATTAATTTATCGATAAATTAATAATTATTAATTTATAGAGAGATATTCCTAATTTGGAAAATATTTTCAAAACAATATTTAAAAATAAGATTTAATCATGATAATTAACATTTTATATAATCAATTACAAATAAAACAATAATTATTATGTATTAAAAGAGAATGCTAACTATTTTTCATATAGTAAAATATTAGAAATAAAATGTAACAAAAACTAATGTGTCTATATATACATATATTTTGAAAATTTTACCTAATTATTAATTTATAATATTGATGGGACCATATATTTACAAAGGATTTTCAAAAAATTTATTATCTTATTATTTTATCGAAATATGTCTAAAATTACACTGGTCCCAACTTGGGACCGGAGAAATTTATTAATTTATAGAGATTATTAATTTATCGAGTATTAATTTATAGAGGTTTTACTGTATGTGTTTTTAATACAGTATATAGTTTTATTGGTTTAAAGTATTTTATTTAAAACAAATTAAAGTTTTGTAGATAGTTTTTATTTTCCTTAATTAAAAATATATATATGACAAAGACCTAAAAGATTTATTAAAGTCGTGTTTTTTTTTTCTTAAAATTTGACAGGACAGTGACTCCGTCTTCAAGCTCCCGTTTTCAATTGGTCACATTTCATCAACGGCGTTTTCCTCTCTTTCTTTTTTATTTGGTGAACTCTTTTTAATCAATTGAATTACTTTATTTTCTTATGTATAGATAGATTCACGTTTCTTTTTTCTTTTATTATTCTCCTCTGCACGCCAAAATTCTTTTTTTTTTTCTTATCTTTATTTTGATTATAGCCTATTTATTGAGTTTTTATCTTAATGTTAATAAATAGAGAAGATTCTCATAATAATAAACATGTGAATCTTATCTTTAATTAGAATTCACATTAATTAGTCAAATTGTTAACATAATTGGTAAACAGTACTATTCATATTGAAAAAGGAAAAAGATAAACGTATAAATATACGGAAAATGAAGAAAATAAAATATTTGACATAATGAGAAACGAATATAAACAGTAATGATTACATGACGCTTTTTAGCACAACATACACATATAATTGGAGAATGAGAAGATAACGAATGATTTAGCTATATAATTAATAGCTTCTTTAGGAGGAAGATGTAAAAATTGTAATCAAAGTGTAGTTTTGTTGTATACTTACTTTGACTATATACAGTAGTATTGTTTATGTGTTAAAACACCGTTTTGGTTTAATTATGTGTACGACTAATTTAATTAGCTAACGACTCTTACAAAACAGTTGTCTGTTAGTGGTGGTGGGTTAATACGGGAAGGTGTTTTCTTTTCCTTAAAATAGATTCAATTTAAGGCCTCAAAATATAGAATTAATCACTTTATTAATTAATTAAATTATTTATACTAATTCTTTTATATATAAGCCAAAATAATAATAAAAAATAATAATAAGAGAGTTAGATTTTAATTGCAAACGCGTTTGTGTCGTGAGAGTATAAAGACACGCGCCGTTGACAAAAAGGTAGAACCATGTCCATCCGTTTGTGACTTTGTTTTGCGTAGCTTTAATAAATAGGCCAAGTCTGAATTGCAATCTCTGAACTCATTCGTTGATGATCACTTTATTAGGCCAAGTCTTAACCTAATTTATACTATATATTTCATCTCTTTTTCCATAACCATGTAAATGAGTAAAAGTAACTATTGTGCTTGCAACATTTTTTATTTATTCAGTTAGATTATGATGAAGATATGTATATTTAAGAAGATTTAAGAGGAGGCGATCAAGTTTAAATCCCAAACTACATATTTGATTGAATATTTTTGTTTTTATTTTCTTATACAAACTCTGTTTTGACAAAATATGATAAGTTGTCTATTAAAACATATTTTATAAGGTGGGTGAGAAGACACCATCTCGTTTTTAGTTTCGGATCTTTATTTTTTTCTTCTAATTTGTCTTAATTAAAACTTTTCTATACTTTATATAAAAAAGATTGTTAGCTTGAACTTTTTATGGTCGACCAGATAAGGTCATTATAATCGCATAGATGGTTGTGATTTTCGCACTAAACTGATGTTTTTGTACTTTTACTATGTAGTTTTGTTGCTGCGCATTTATAATAAATATAGATCATTAGATCATATAGATAAATTGTTTAGGATTTAATATTATCTTTAGAGATTGATGAATAACTTAGTATAATTTGGTTTAGACAAAATTTTGTAGCGTTATAGTGTAGATACTAGTCATTTGTATTCTGATTCTAAAAAGGTTTCGACAACTATATGAGTAATTAGACCACAAGTTTACGGTCTTTTAAATCGACAATACTAAATTGTGTGATTACATTACAAAAGAAATACTTGCAAATGAGTAGTGAGGCAATACCAGATTTTTATTATTCTCTGAGTCAGTTGTCAACCTCTAATCATAATATATGTAAAAAAAGTTACATGTTCTAATGATTTTTAAGAAATTTACACAAAACATATGTGTAACCTTTACATTTTGTTAATGTTCTTTTGCTTTTTAAAGTCTCATTTCTACTTCTTAGAAAAGAAAGATAAGCTCAAAAGTCAGTCGTGTATAGATTTTCTTAAAATGGGTAAAAAAAAAAATTTTGAACCAAACTACTTGTAGAATTGAACCCTCTTTGGTCCATGAACAGATCAAGAGTTTAGCGTTTCTACACTTTTGATATGATATTTGATCCCTAAAGTTCATGCACATATACAAATAAAGGCAAATCCTCGTATTCTTCTTGTACATCTTTTAAGGTCATTCTAGTAGTAATTATCTTAGACAGACCGCCATTAAAGAAAGCTAATTGTGGAATATTGTTTATCATTCATTTTACAAATATCTGTCTAATTGCTGCGAAGCCAAAAGATATTATTAGTTTTACACTTTCGGTTTGACCTTAGTTTCGAAGTTAATGTCTGAAATGGACCTCTTAAAAATTGATGGATATTTCATATTCTTGATTCATAAACAAAAATGTCTGCGTCAAATTCAGGGTGTGCTATTGGACCCACCTTGTGGTTTCCTCTCCAACTCTTCCTTCATCCAATTATATGTCTCCGATTAACTATGTGCTAAGTATTTTTATAAAATTAATCTTGTATCTATGTGTAATATAGTATAGTATATTTACAAACCTTTCATCATCGTCAGCATCATCATGTATACACCAAATTGCTTACAATGCATAATAAGGTGATGCATCATAATGTTACAATAAGATAGTTTTATTTCATTTCGTCTGTGACTCTTTTATCTGAAAGGGCAAACAACTTATGTTTACATTCTACGACTAATCGAAAAGCCTATTTCTCATTTCACAAACAATAAGATTTAAAGCTATGATAAATGGAGTGTGTGTATGTTTATGTAAAATCCAAACCTAATTAAGAAGTTTACAAAATTTCAAAGACATGTATTAATAATGCGGCTGCCATTGCGAAAAAAGAAAATACCCTAATGAGAACCATTCCTTTTGTTAGCACTTAGCACTAGTACTATAAATTTATTGGCAACATGGTTTATAAGAAAATGAAAATTGAGGCGTGATCTCTCATGTGATGTTACATTCCACTAGTGAATTGTGCATTGTGCACGAGATAAAGAACCGGTCCGACATAACCCATTTACTTTTCTTGTTTTCTTTCTCTTACCCTCTCAAGTTCAATGTACAACATCTAAGTTGTTGTAGTCTCTTACATTTTACAAAATAATATTGTAACTTCATTGTAACCAAGAACATTACACCATTGTAATTGTGTGTAGTCTCCAACTCATCTCCACATAATGAATCTGTTTTCTAGTCATTTGTACCTAATTTCCGTTCTATTAATCATGAACTCTCAGATTTTTAAAAAATATTTTATGATTTAATGCCATTGCCCACAACTTATTAATGTGCTTGGTTTAGTCCATTCTAACAATGATTCTTTTTTTAATTCATTTTATCTCACCGTGCATTTCATATCACTTTATTTTCTTAGATTGGGAGATTCTTCTCTATTCTTTTATTTTTCATGTGCACTAATTATGAAATATATAGTGTTGTTGTTTAGCAAATGCATAAGAACAAGAAAGATACTAGTGAATAAACTTTATATAGAAAATTAGTATTAATTCGAACGGTCATAAACTACAAGCTTTATATAAAAATATTGATAATAGTCTAAAATAAAAAGAATTGACAAATATACATATATCGACAAGCTATACGTGGAATCTCGTCACTTTTGTTGACATCCGTTGTAATTTAATCTAAAGTTTAATATGGATAGATATGTTACATCATTACATGGTGTCAATTTTAATATATAGCAACCTCTCTAACCATCATAATATATTCCAAATTGCTCTGATATAATTCCCATCTTCGTCCGTTCCGATAAATGCATAATGAATCTTGACAAAATAAAATATACAAAATATTCTTTTTCAAATCTGATTTAAAATAACAAAGTATATATAAAAAAATGAAAAGGGATGGGAACAAAATGGTATGGCAATGGATCGTGTCACGCATTTTTATTAACAGACGTGAATGTAAAGAATGGTATAACTATAAGTTCACACCAAATATCACCCGATGCATGCTTTTTTATTTATCTATGTAATGCAACTATGCATATATAGATATTGAATTAACAACTCTCATTTGAAATTTGGAATTGACCAAACGAGGAAGGAAAATAACAAAGAAAGTAATTTCTTGGGAAATATATAAGATTGACAAAATAGTACGCAGTAACGCAGCTATAGGCCCAGCCCCCTAGCTAATCATGTATAATCCAAATGTTGAAATTTTATTTGATGTATTTATTAGAGAGAATAAATAAAATGCGTGTAACACACACATATCATTTAATTATAGACGGAGAAAATGAAATGTAAATGGGACAATTTTCTAAGCTACTGATTAATATATATTGTGTTTTCTTCTATTGCACTCAATATTTATTCTCGAGTCAATTAAAGCTGTTTATATATGTTCGTGTATTCAATGTAATAACCAGACGGTCCAAACACGACGAGTCTATGTTTTTGACCTAACACTTCATTCTCAAATTCAGATCGAGCAGCAACACATTAATTTGATGGTCTCACTAAGGTCTTTTTCACCTACTCGTTTATCTTGAACTCACTATTGATATTGCATGGTTTCGACGAAATTGATACTTTTTAAATGGATCATGTACAGAATATATAATGCACTTGTTATGGATATTGGGCTTAGTTTGTGTATTAGCTTGAAGGCCCAATAGCTATTAGTATTATTCTTGTTGGTCTAATTTCAGCTTGTTTAGTTTTGGGGCACTTGGTCACAACAAGAATATAGAACCAACTTGTATAAATTGTAGTCCAATAAAAACTATAAAAATATTTGGCCAAAGATAATGATTCTTTTTCAGTCATGTTTTGGATATGCTTTCGATTTAAATTTCCTTTTAACATCGCGTAGTTGGTTATGTCCCATTTTAGAAGATTTTTGGGTAAAACGTATCAACTAATAATTTAGTTTACAACAATTCAACCTCTCAAAAAAGTTATTGCATAATATAAATGTATTTATTTTTTTGTATAAAAAATTGTAAAATGTCCACTTAAAAACAACTTTTAAAACATTTAATAAAATAGAAAGAGGGAGTAATATAGTGTAATATATCGACCATTAACATGAAATTGAATTCCAAATTTGTTGTCCATAGTAAATTAGTAATGAATGTGATAGATAGCCGATGTTAAAAAAAAATTAAAATTCATTGAATACAAAATTTAAACAAAAGTTTTTTAGTTAGATTTAATATAATGAAGTACAATGAGAAAGAAAACAAAAAAATATATATATATAGGCTGGTTTTTTTATATGAATTGGAATAAGCTTTCGCAATTGGTAGGTAGGGAAAACTTGGAGTCCTTCAACAACAAGGTTTGGTGGAAACTGCGGATGAGATTCATTAGTAACCTTTTTCTTTTCTTTTTTGTGTCACTTAACTAATTTATGCATATATATTGTTGGCAAATTAATAATCTGAACCAGCATGATGAGTTAGTATTTACCGAACCTATATTATTAGTTACTTCCCTTTTTTGTATAGGAAAATGTGTTTTTCGTTAACCAAACCTAATTTTGTGTTCGTTAATTACTACACATTCAATTATTCAATCGAATAAATAAAAAATAAGCATACACACACGAACGTAAATGAAACAAAACACAGATAACATACCGAAGAAAAAGGATTACAGAGCCAGACGAATTAACTCATCTCAGAATTATTGAAGTTCATCATTGTACTATCCATTAACGGTACTACAGTAACATTCCAAATAAAGCTAAATTAATGGTACACTGATTCTCAAAACGAAATAAAAGTCTACCATGCCATGCACACACCAAAAAAAAAAACAAAAAACAAAATCAGAGAGTATGATTTGTCTGATTTGTAAAACACATACATTTACGCGAAATCTATTACTTTCATAAAACAATGATAATGTTCACGGCCAGTAGCTATGTTTATATCAGTAGAAGTTAGATATCAATATAATTGGGGGAACATATATGGTTATTTCGATTTAATTTCATATATATGGTGACTTAAATTTTGATACTAATATATGAATTGTCAACATACAAAATCTAGTTATAACTTCGCACATGGGGAGGTGTCGAATCTTTATTTTCTTACATTTGACGTTGGTAGGTACGCTACAGTATGTTACGTATACAGTGTGTGTGAAGCTCCACACACGAAGGCATGCACACGTACGAGATACCCGTGAGTCAATAAACCAAAACCAAAGAGTTCGATCGAGTGATTGGGTGACACGTGCGAGGTTCTCCACTCCAGATGTTTCATCAAGTTTAGTTTTGTCGTAACTCATCGTTAGTTGCGTGGATTCTCCTCCTCCAATATTCTTACATCTTCTCCTATAAGTAGCTAGGGTTCCTTCTTCATAAAAATATCTCTCTGTTTGGTAAAACGATATTATATAGAATAATAATATTGGGATGGGGGTATATATATATATGTGGTCGACATCATCAGAAGATGGAGAAGAAGAGTTATTGGATTCGATGCTAGACTTGTCAAAGTGAGCAATCTTATGTGTTCTCATCTTTGTTTCGTTGTCTGTTCGACCTTGGTCTCGATCTTCCCTTCAAAACCCTAATTCTACAATTTCCTAACCCTTATCTTTTATGCCCTTCATAACTCCTTAATTTCTTTGATCTTATCATTTATATATATACTATGGTATCGAATTTTGATTGCTCATCCGGAAACGATGCAATCAACTTTTAGATTTCTGAGGATTCTTTTGTTTACACATACACATATTCAAATTTGATGTTCATATACATACGGATGTACTTCTTGTGCATAAAACTAAATTTTATTATAGGCATGCAGATTTCTGATGATATTTATTTACATGAAAAAACCCAACGACATATAGAAAATTACATGTAGTTGAAAAGCAGTTGGTTGATTCAGTTAAGAGGGCGAATTTTTTTCTATTGACTGTAATATATACGTACGCTTATGTGTATATACGTCTATAGAACAAATTAATGTACATATATACATGTAATTATCTGAATCGGCAGAACGCAAAACTATGCACAGGTATGTATATGTATGCATGATTTCATATGGTACATATATCATGATGACATGAAAAGGTAGCCATGTTATTATATTATACTAATTTAACTACTAATATTGTTTTTAGTTTATCTGAAGATGGGGATTTCTCAAAACTTTTAGACAGAAAAAAAAAGTAGAGCATATTAACAGTCGTTATATACTTTATTTATATAAACAGTCGTTATATACTTTATTAAGGAGTGAAGTTTGCATATATTTTTGGTGTTTATTTTGTCCGTAGAGCTAAGTTGTTTGTGATTTAAATAAAATTTCAAAAAGTGTTGATGAATAAGCCAAAGCCAAGGTCGAGCAGACAACGAAGAGAAGATGGAATCAGATCGGGACTGCTCCTTTGACAAGTGTTTGCACTGTATTCAATAACTTTGCTGGGGCTTAGTTATACATGTAATTATATATGTGCATGGTGTGTCGACGAAGTGGAGAATACTTAGACAAAATTTGTAATAAAGAAAAATAAAAAATAAAAGAAGAGGATCGGAATTAATTAAGATCGATGCATATGGACCTCAAACACTACCAACCCCGGAAAAAAAAAGGAAACCTAAAAACCAAACCAAACTCGCATCTCCATCGTTTGTCTCTTTGTCTACACAACTCTCTAAAGACGATCTTCGGGTAGGTGTGTCTTCGACGCGTGATTCATGTCTTCACACCGTTACTTTTAATTTACAAATTTTATTTAAGTATCATTAATGTGTCATGTCATTTTTTCATTTGGATTTTAACTAGCTCGATGGATTCGCATATATTTTCTATATTGGATCTCGACGGGGTAGGTTCAAGGGACTCCCCACCTTGTCTTTTGGAAGATTGTATATATATGCATGCAGATCATCTAAATATAATATAATAAAACAACGTTGTTCCAATAAAACTTCCTAAAAATTATTACGTGAAGTTATACAATTTGAACTAATCTGATCATCTAAATTTATTAGAATTTCTGAGTAAGTTCAAGAATACGATATATGCCAAGCCGACAAACTAAAGAACGAACATGAATAAATAAATTAATAACTAAAGAAGAATAAAAACGACACCAAGAAAGCTACGGTTGTATATAATACGTATAAAACTTAGTTTTGTAATTTTCCCAATATATTAGCATATTTTTGTTAATGTTTCCGAAATTTATAATTTATACGTTTTGTTTTATTTTCTAACTACCACATCTTTCTCCCTTTTCATGATAGCAAGGCAGAAGTAGTTGATGACTTATATATATATATTTTTTTTAAAGGTATAGAAATATCATCGTTGAATAGCACAAATAAAACATTACCGATCGAGATGGAACAACATCGATCGTAAGGTAGCTCCGAGTATGTGCCTATGCCAAGAAAGCTGAAACCAATTTTCCCATGTTTCATATTTCACATCCGTTTCATCCAAATAAAACACTTCGACACTGTGGAAATCTTAATACCAAAGAAGTTTCATTGGTTAAACATGAAAAACATACATAGTGATAATTCAAAATTACTACTCAAAGAAAAAGTTTTGATACATAAGATTGAACTTTTGCGCGGTCTTATTTGAGTAATTGAACTACATGCAATAGAAGTGATCGAATACTGTTTTGCAATGTCTGAAAGTGAAACATTGTTTAACTTGTTATATATTAATTTACTAGTTGAAAAAGAGACTGAACTATCATATTCATGTAATAAATATAGTGAAGTATCTTTTTCAAGTATTAAATATAGTAAATTCTTGAAAAATATATATGTAGTGAAGATGAATAGAAACTAGAAAGTTACCTTTAGAATTAATAATTGATATTTTGATTTATCTAATTGTTAAATTTCACAGACTTTCAACTCAAAAATATGCAATGAATGGATTTAATCTATCTATTTTATATACTAGTAAAGTTTTTCTTATTTTCTGATCTGAAATCCACACGCATCTTTGAGATAGTCATTTTTTTCTTCTAACAATGGATCTCAAGAAAATCTTCAAGACCTCTCAAGATAATTTCTTTTTAGCTAATTTAACAAACTTATTTGTGCCATTAATTATTGGAGTAAATCAACCAGATTAGTGAGACAATATACAATGTATAAGCTCTAAGAATATATTAAATTTTATAAAAAGTTTAATTCATAATCAAATTGCAATGAGTGAATTGATTCATGTTTTTATATATAATAGTCAAACAATTTTCTATATTTCCAATGTAAGATATATCTCGATACTAATATATCATCCAAACCCATTATATATGATTCTAATGCATACATATATTAGTCACAACACATTAATCAATAATACAAAAAGAGGGGGGGGGGGGAAAGAGTAGTGGCCTACAAAAGATTGCATTTTACAACTACCAATGGTGTTTTGATGTCAGTTTCAACTAACAACACCTCTCTTCTTTGATCGAGTTAGGTAGGCTGCGTCTGAGGTCAAACCAAAAAAGAATAAGGTAGGCTGCGTCTGTCAAGGCCCATTAGCCCAACTATTATACTCATTGTGAACACTTTTAATAATGTACTTTTGTACATTAACAATAGTTTTGATCTGACGAAACAAAACAATAAATAATGATAGAAGAGATATAAATACAATTTTTTGGTATTAGTAAATGGAGTAATATTACGATAAAACTATAGTAATCTTTTTTCATTTCATTTTATTTTATCTTATGCAATGCAAAGAGACTAAAAAAAAAAAAAAGAGACTAAACTAAAACTACTATTAGAAACTTCTTTTTTGTTTTTTGGTATACTATTTCTGAGTAACTATTTTAAAGAAAAGCAAATCATTCTAACAACAATTTTTTTTAATTAATGGTTGAAACATGTTTTCTTTAAGTAACTTTTCAGATTTGAATAAGAAAAAAACTTTGTGCTATTCACTTCATCGCGATTTTTGTGCGCAGAAGCGTTACTTGCTTGTCTGAATCGACAAGTAAAAGTATTTTGCCATTATTTAAACCCACGTGTCATGTCATGATCATGGACGTGACCGTCCATTTGATAGCAGCCGCCCAATGTAAAAATATCTAAACGGTTGTGTGGATAATATCTTCCTTCGTTACCATATTCGCGAACGTTCTTGAGACAAGATATTTTATTCGTCACCTCGAAAGCTTCTAGAACTTGTTTTTTTTTTTTTGTTAAAGAATCTTGTTACATATAACCGCCATCGGAACTCAACTCCTGTTTTTATATAAACTCCTCAAAAAGCTTACAACAAATCATCTCTTGATAAGTGTAATGCTTTGAGATTTAAGTATACATACGTAAACAATGGATGGTGGCATGAAGGAGTCGTTGTCGTCGTATTACGAGATTCTCGGCGTTGCCGTTGATTCTTCGGCGGAGCAGATACGGCGGGCTTATCACAAGCTTGCTATGAAATGGCATCCTGATCGGTGGACGAAAGATCCTTTTAGATCAGGGGAAGCTAAACGAAGGTTCCAGCAGATTCAAGAAGCTTATTCAGGTAACTAAAGATCTGTTCAAGACTCTGCTTTGAGGTTTCTTGTTGTTGTCCGACTCACTGACATTGTTGTTTGGAATGTTTTAGTGCTGTCGGATCAGAAGAAACGAAGTCTTTATGATGCTGGACTCTATGATTCTTGTGAAGATGAGGTATGGTTACTTGAATTGCGATTTTGAGATATTCCTAATCAGAAACTGGTTTATTCAGTACAAAAAGCTGATTTGTTTTTGTTTTTCGCTTTGAAGGGATACTTTGATTTTGCTCAAGAGATGATCTCACTCATGGCTCAAACTAGAAGAGAGGTAAATCTCAACTGCTGCACCTGATTAGGCAATCTTTTTCTTTGTTTCTTCTCGCACACGTTAACGGTGTGGTAATGTTGGCGTGCAGGAGAAGCAATACAGCTTGGAAGAGCTACAGACGATGGTCGATGACATGGTCTGTGAGTTCCAATCAGAACCACTGTTCCAAAACCAGTCAATGGAAATGAATTTCGACCTAAACCAACCGGTTGATTGGCGTTCACAGATGTCTCTACCGGTTTCGAGCTTTGACTACTATCCTCAAAGCAGCTACTGAACTAGATCGATTTGGGGAGAGCAAGAATTTGAATCCATCATATTTTGATTTGCATTTCATGGAGACTCGAACCCGTGACTAACGAAGTATCACTGTCACACCATGGACAGCACTAGCTTCAAAATCTCCACACCTCGATGACTTTTGGTACAAGAAATAGGATCCACGTTAGGGTTTTCACGTTTTGTTGTCTAAAAATTTTGCTAGGGGAACAACGTATGTTTAAGAAGCATTGTAAATTTGCGGTTTTCTAAGGCTTCTGTACTGTGACAACTTTTTTCATACATCAAAGAATGCCATTTGCTGAAAATCTTTAACCAAGAAAAAAGGAACAAATTAAGCAATGACAAACATATAGAGTGCCCCAACCATGGTTTTCTGTTTAACCTTAATATGGGCCACAAGCCCTTACTCTGGCCCATTGAGTCGGTCAATGTAATGTATCTACACAATCTTTTCGATCTTAGTTAGAATATTAATATAATATTCTTTTCATAGATAAGAGAATTAAAGTTTACGTAATTTGTTATAATTTATATATCGGTGAATAAATCTTATTAGTACTGTAGTCGGTGCCGTAATACTAAATTTATTGTAATTATAATGAGTCAACGTATTCAATAATTATATTCTCCAATTGCATGTGCAATGGTAACCAAAAGAAATAAAGTTATGAGATACAGTTTATTATACCAAGTCTTTGAATCCCTACTAAACTCTCAATGTGTACACTACTCATTTCTAAATTATTTGTTCTTCTTGTAATGTTACTTAAGAGTTTTACAACAACAACAAAGAAATATAGAATCCCATTAGTAGAATTGGATCCTAGTTAAATATACAATAGTATTTATCTGGTTCTTTTTCGACTTTTTTTCGGGATATATGTCCAAGTGGATTTACTAGAGGAAAACCACTAATTAAAGATGGTCATGTATATTAATCTACTGCAACTTACCAACTCCAAGCTATATTATTAATCGCAGATCCTTCGCCTTACTTTTCATGATTATATGTTAGAAGATGCGTGATGACAAAAAAATAAAAATGTTAGAAGATGCGTCTAATTCACTTCAACAACGAACGAACGATGTTACGTACACAACACAAGTTGTCACACAGTGATACATATTATACGCATTTAAACTTTATTGAAACCAGATTACGATCAATCATTGTGTCATCGACGTTCTTATTATTGGTAGCAAATAATTTGAAAACTTTGTGTAGTAGTATTTATATTTTATTTTATTTTATTTTAGTGGACGACGGTGGATTAAAAGGCTAATAATTCCACTACTGTTTAAACTTAATTATTATTTTCGATGTAACACGATCATATGTTTATATGGTCCATACGGGACCCCTTGAATTAAGCTCCAACTCACATGTAAAAGCCATTTTCACAAAATAGAATTTATTCTTCTTCTTCTTCTTCTTCTTCTCTTTTTTATTCTTGCATGTTTGTAAAGTGTTTTTGTATAATTATAAGTATTTTTGTATAATTATCAAGACATAAATATATAGTCTTGAAGAAGTATATCAGTCCCATGCAACCCCTCTTACCAAACAAACCACCTCACCAAATTTTTCATCTCTTTTTTTTCTCTTTCTTTTCACGTCTAACCAGAGAATCTTCCCAAACCTCTCTTTATTCGATCCTCTCCGGGACGAGAAGACAAACATTCTCTCAGCATGCCGGAGACACTTCACCGTACAAAGGCTCTCACGGTCACTATACTCACGGTGATGGCTTTTCTCACGTTTCCAATGATCATAAACGCCGCCGCAGTTTCTTCAACCAATAGAAAACTAGACGAAGATCCAATAAAATGTACACCATGTCTCCAAAACATTCCTCCTCCCTCACCTCCACCACCATCACCTCCACCGCCTTCTCCGGCTTGTCCTCCACCGCCGCGACCTCCTTCGCCGCCGAAGAAGACTTACTGCCCGCCACCTCCGTCTACTTACATATACATGACGGGTCCACCCGGCGACTTGTATCCCGTTGATCAGCAGTTTGGAGCGGCTGCTGGTATAAGCTTCACGGTGGTGAAGTTCTCGGGACTGATCGCGTTTGGAGTTATGAGTTTCTTGATGAAGATGAACTAATGATGCTTCGTTGTTCGGTCAAACTCTTAATTAATTATTATGCGAGACAAGTATCGATTGTGTATTAATTTATCATTTGAAATTAGGATCAATTATGTTTCATCATATATATTTCGTTATGTACCAAAATTTATAATGAGATTTGATTATATAATATGAGCAAATTAACTTATTTTTAATGTTGGCAGAAGCATCAATTATAGGAAGTGGACATGGTTGATTCTTGAAAAAAAATATATTCTTTAAATAGAAGTTATAACTGCAAGAACTAAAAAGAGACATTTATATATAATTCTGGCTAGGAACAAAGTAAATTTAATTAGGTAGGGGATTTCAGATGAAGAAGTTGAAAATTAATTAAAGAGCATTTACATTGATAAAGAGATCAAGAAAAAGTCAAAATTAATTAACCATAGTTTTTTGGGTTATCATCAAAACACTAAACTAAAAGCTGAGTTTTATTGAAACTAGAGGTTTCAAGTTATGCTAATTGACCTATGAGAGCCAGAGGGAGAAAACTACTTTTCACCAAAACGTACGTAGGTCCAGAAAAGAACGTTAAGACGATGTGATTTCCTTAACTACAACAATAATTTTTCTTTATTTTTTTATTTTATTATTATGGCATTATGCTAATTCTTCTTTTTATATTGTAGTTTTCAGGATTCTGTTCAGAATTTTGGACTTAGTTTTTCAATTATTATACATGTCTGTTGATCTATCATATAATTTCACATGTTCGTAAACAATTTCACCTGTTTTATGTTTATGACTTCTACTTTTATTTTTTTTAAATTTATCTTTATCTGGCCAAAAAAAGAAAATTATTCTCTATTAATACATCATTCAAAGATATCATCGACATTAATATATGTACATGTATATGATTCAAGATATCTAAAACCTAAAATATATTTTTTCAAAAAAAAAAAAAAAACTAAATATATT
>NW_006238922.1:10197579-10233343 GCF_000375325.1 Capsella rubella | reverse complement strand
TTTTTTTTGAAAATTCTTAAGAGAATAAAGGATGAGAAAAGAAAAAAAAAATTATTATCACCTTTCTTTTCCGAAGTCTTTCCAATTTTGTATAATATGATTAAAGTGGGACATAATAGAGCAAATCACAGCCTGTGCCTAACTATACGATTTTATCATCTAGCTAGTTACTTAGTTAGTAGGTGACAAAAGAAAAGAAAAACTCTTAATCCTTTTAAATCCCTCTAAAACTCGCATGTTATCCATTTAATCAAAATCTGGTTTGTAGTAAGAGTAAGAGAAGCCTTTTAGCTACCTCTCACAATAACTCGACCAACGTAAAATTTATATCACTAGACCTACTATCATTACTCCATCTTTATGAAGACTCAAGCCGAAATGATTAAACCAATAGAAAGTTAGAACGTGATTAGATTGAGAAACATGTAGAAAGATAACAAAATAAATCGATCTTAGTTGGAAAACAATCCAGACTAAATCGAAAATTATTAAAATCAGAAAGATCGAAAACATATATCCAATTAAAACGGAAATGTTTATGTAAAGAAACAAAAAAAATTCCGGTTAGACGGAAATTGCCTTCTCTCTCTCTGAAGGATAGAGATGTGAGAGAGTTTGATCCGCCTTTCACTTTAGTTTTAATCCGTTGAGGATTTGTTTGGTTTATGTAATTAAAATTGGATATAGTGTAAATGTTATTATTATGTCGTAATCGCTAAACCATAAAAAAACGACGTGGTAATTGAGTGTAAAACTGGATATTAGTAAAAGCCTGAAAAACGACGTTGTAATCGGGAAGGCTCTCTCTATGGAGTTTTAACTCTTTTCAAACTTTCTTTGCATTAGTTGTACAAATGTATTTTTCTTGAATCTAATTTAACACTATTTTTTTTTTTTTTAAAAGGTGAAATATCAAATCAAATAATGTATTGTTTTTCTCTATAAATTCTATAAAAATACCCAACAGTTTTAGATGAATTATGAGTCATATATCGTCGTTAAAAGAACACGTAATATTTTTTTCCTTCTTCTTAAAGTATCCAAACTCACCCAAATTATCAATCATTTATTCCTATTTTTATTTAATATAAAAACTCTAGTAAATAATTAAATCCCTTAAAATCTCACTCAAATGTCAAATCTCTTAAAATTTAAAAATGTTAAATTCCACCAAATCATGCCTCATAAAGGAAGTAGATAGCACTTCATTTTGTTGGCAAAAAAGAAAGAAAAGGAAGCATACTTAAACTCTATCAATGTTCAAATAAATAGATTAGTTAACAATATGAAAGCATATTTAATAATAAAGTATTTAAATCACAAATTGTCTCATTTTGTTCATTATTTTTAATAATATTCTATTCATACATTAAGCAACATTAATTTATTTACTCTAAATGACAATGTGAGATCTATATTTTTTTGTCACAATAAATGTTAATCTAAAGTTAAATGTTAATCTTCGTAAATATAAATATACAGATCTAAACTATGAATTACCATCCTTTGAAAAGAATGGAGGATAACAAAAATACAATTCCTAAGCTAATTGCTATATCAAATGATATAGTTGAAGAGATCTTTAAGCATCTTCCGATAAAATCACTCGCTAGATTTAAAGTTTTGTCAAAAACATGTAGAGGGATGATCGAATCAACCCATTTTTCCCACAAACGAATCGTTGATACAGGATTAGCAACCCCTAATATGAAAATTCTTGTTGTTAGTCAACAATTGTCTGCCAAGTTTCATAAAGAAGATTCAAACTCAACAACTTTGCGTTTGGATACTTTTTCTAGAGAGGCGTCACAATAACAAAAAATATTGTCCTTCTTCTTCTAGTTACTACACTTTTCCTGATGATCCAGTCGACAAATCTCAAAACAAAACAATTCAAGTCTTGGGGTCTTGTGATGGATTGGTCTTGATTCGGATCTACGACGATTTTAGGTACATTTACTTGATCAATCCGACGACTAACGAACACATAACACTTTTTCCGGAATTTTCTCAATGGCCAGTTGATATTAAATGTATTTCTACGTTAAACGTTAATACACCATGGAGAGAATTTGGCCAATCAATCTTTAACTATGAAGGTGAATTACTGAATATAATGCCGTTTATCGCTGGATTTGGTAAAGATATTGTTACAAAATCATATAAGGTGGTTTTGATATATTCAAAATTTAAGAGTTGTAATTGTTTCAAGGCCAAGGTCATATCTCTTGATAATGGTGAGCAAAGAAGCGCAGATTTTTCTAGTTTAGATGGCCATACATTTTGCGAGGAGCAGACATCAGTCTACGCAAACGGATCTCTCTTTTGGTTGACGTTAGATGAAAAGAGGCAAGCACTTGACATGATACTAGCTATCGATCTTCACACCGAAACATTTCGATGGATATTATTACCGGTGTGTTACACTAATTATCCTACTCGTATAGAAATGTGGAATCTGAACGATCGTTTGTGCGTATCAGATGTGCTGAAAAGTTCAGATTTGGTCGTATGGAGTTTACAAAAAGAGTATCCACCTAATGAGAAATGGGAGAGAATATATTCTATTGATATAAGAACTAACCAGCTCCAGCTACATGAAAAGTTTTGGATGCTTGGCTTGGCGGCTGCCTATTTTCCAAGCATTAGTAAGAATAGAGCTCGAGTTCCATTTGCTAGACAAAAAACAATCTCATATTCGCCGACAATGATTTCCCCTTCAAGTTTGGTCTTCTGATCGTGTTTCTACCTTCACTTGGTTTAACCAAAACTATTAAGTTTGTAATAATATTATCTATAAATTAAAAAGAAATGTTTAGAATTATAATATATATATATATATATATATATATATATAAAACTATATTTAATTTCAATTTATTTGTATTTGGATATATAGTTATATGAATAAGTACAACAATTCTCTTAACCCGTTTTTACAAAGGATGAGAAAAGAAAAAAAAAATTATTAGCACCTTTCTTTTCCGAAGGCTTTCCAATTTTGTATAATATGATTAAAGTGGGACATAATAGAGCAAAACACAGCCTGTGCCTAACTATACGTTTTTATCATCTAGCTAGTTATATCATAATTTGGAGCCATATATAATTAACATGGCTTTTCTCACGCCGTTGGAAAAAAATATTCCTGTGGTTTTCAACGAATTTTTTATAGGGTTTTCTCATAATTTGGAGCCATAACAAAAAGGACATGTATATTTATTAATTATTAGTAACCCTCCAAAGTAAGAAAGTGGACATCAATATAAAAAGATAGTCATCAAGTGTGTTGATGAATTCATCAAATATTTCTCACATGCTGTAGTAGCTTAGTTAGTTAGTTGGTGACAAACTAAAGAAAAGTTGATAAACTCCTAATCCTTTTTATATCCCTCTATTTTAAACTCGATCGCATGTTATCAATTTAATTGAAATCTGGTTTGTGGTAAGAAGTCTTAGCTATCTCTCACAATAACTCGACCAACTTAAATTTTTTTGTATCATTAAACCAACTAACGTGAAATCTACATATTACAAAACATAGATATATTCTATGGTGGAGCAATTTCGGGTTCGGACCGAGATCTCTCAAAACGTTCCATCATCAAGCGGTGGCCATATTTTCTTAAAGGACAAAAAAATACAGCCAAGTATCATAATTTGCTAGGCAACAAGTGTATGGTAGCCACAAGACACGTTCAATCTCATTGACCTTTGTTAGTCTTCGTCATTATTCAAAAAATTTCGTTTGTGTCATTTAAATGATCAGTTCACGATAAGACAGTGTAAACAATATATTACTAAACTTAATGATTCAAGAAAAAACATATTCTCCAGAGCTCTTACATACAAACATATTATTTTCTTGTTTACCATTAAACAAACATGGCCGTAAGTAAACGTTGCGGTCACCTCATAAGTCTATTGTTCTTGTTTTCTCTAGTTAACTTCCCTTTCATAACCATATCCGAAACGCCATGTCCGTACCCTTGTTACCCGCCTCCAATAACCGGTATTGGCTCCACTCAACCGGCCGGTTATTATCCTCAACCGACCAGTTACTACCCTCCCCCATCGTCCGGTAATTACCCTTCTCCGCCTTATTATGGGGGTAACTCCGGTGGCGGATATTACGGTTCTCCACCGCCGGATCCTATCTTGCCTTACTTCCCGTTCTACTACAGGAAACCTCCACATCAAATAGATCAGTCATCATCTTCCTCGAAATCAGCGGTCAAGATCGTAACAATGGCAAATCTTCTTGCGGTACTTGTGTTTTTTTCTTGGTAACGTTTTTGTTTTATGGGTTAATTTTAACCTTCTTTTTAAAAAATTGTAACTTTCTATAGTTGAAACGTTTAATTAACGTTAAGAGTAAATAATATGCTCCAGTTTGTGTAACTTGTCACTTGTGTATTTTAGTATATATTAAAGTTATATTAAAGTTAAGAGTATATAATATGCATTTTCCAAAAAGAGGAAACTGAAACATTTTTTTGAATATTGAGAAATTAAACTCTTCTTGTTTTTGTTAATCTTTATATAAGAATCACGAGTAGCAAAAAATATATGAGTAATTTCTAGTCTCAGTTGTATAAACAGTCTTTAATTAGTACAAGCAAAGTTGGATTAGTTCCTCCTCCATTAAATGATTAAGTGAAGCTAACCCAAAAGTTGAATAACTCTATTTCATGAAAAGGCTAGCTCTCACAGCTTGAGAATCAGTGAGTATAGAAACGTCATTAAAGTTACATCTGAATTGATAAAACGTTTATTATTCCATAAATAACATAAATGAAGATTAACGTCAACTCGTCAAAGGAAACAAAAATGAATAATTCCATAATATATATTTTCTATGTTCATTGTTAATCCATTTTCTAGGAAAAAAATAATATATTTTTAAAGTTTTCTATGCATTTTCTAATACTCTCTCCATTTCTTATTAAATGATGTTTTAGCCAAAAAAAAATTTGTTTCACTATAAGTCATGTCCCAAAACTTTAAGCATCACTTAAATTGAGAAGGAGGAAGTAGTTATTAAAGAAAAATTGTAAATTTTAAGAAAATAAGTGAATATTATCAGTTAAGAGCTATAAAAAATTGTCAATCCTAAAAGATAATATATTTATAATAATTTCTTAATATGTATGAAAAATATAAAAAGTTAATTTAATAATAAAAAAATTAAGTTTCCAAAGATCAATAAAGACATTGTTCTACGGCTGTCGCTGAAATCGTCTTGTCAAAGAAGTGGGCATCGATCATCGTTGAAGTACGATTCAAAGCAGATTATTTGGAGGTCTCACTGAGAAGGCCTATAATTATCAACGGTGTAAGTAGGTCGTCACTTTAGTTTAACTTGCACGCGTACATCTAAACACACTAACGAAGAATTTCAGTTCCACACATCAAAAGTTTACTATAATTATTGCATGCAAAGTGCAACAGATTTGTTTTAGTAGTTTAACTCTTCCAAGAACCACCACTGAATCAAACAGTAACATTTTTTTTATTTTTTTTTGTAAAGTTAACATTATCTAAAAAGGTTTTCACTTTATTGTCTTTTGGTAACTCTCCAAAAAATAACGTCAAAACTTATTAATTAGCATAGAGAGAGAGAGAGAGAGAGTATACGCAACAACTTTAGTTTTAACAAGTCGTCAATCCACAAAATCAATTTAAGCGTAGAAACACGGTTTAACCTTTTTAATTGTTTTCAGTTTCCATTTTTCAGGTCTTTGTAAACAACTGTTGAAACTTGTAAGGGAATGTTTAGATTTTAGAATACGCATAAAAACTTACTTGCCACTTGCATGTATTTTGCTTTTCTTTTACTCTGCTAATTTTTTTTAGGATTGTTTGCTTTATGTTTAGATTTGAAACTGAAATAAAATGATGTAATGTTATTATTAATTAAGTATAGTAGTATTCACTTATTCAGACTTCACCGTGTTATTATTGGTTATTGGATACCAGTACAATACTTTGAAAACAATTGTCAAGACGAATCACTAATCATTTATTTTATATAAAAAGTACTCTAGTAAATAACCAAATCCCTTAAAATCTCACTCAAATGTCAAATCTCTTAATTAAAAAATATTAAACCAAATCATGACCCATAAGGAAGTAGATAGCATATTAGAGTTCAAAATCTAAGTTCAAATAAATAGATTAATTATCAACAATTATTTTCTAAGTGATTAATTGTTAAAGAAAATTATATGAAAGCATATTTAATTATATGAAAATTGTTTATAAACTGTCTCGCTGTGAAAAATCAAATAAAAATTTCACAAATTGTCTCATTTAATTTTCATTATTTTAGTAGTAATATATACATACATTAAGCAACATTAATTTATTTACTCTTCTTTATCCTAAAATAAATTAACACTGTTAGATCTTCTTTTTTTTTGTCACAATAAATGTTAAATTTACAGCAGAAAGTCCAAGATTAGATCATTGTTTTCTTCATACATATAAATATACAAATCTAAATTATGAATTATCATCCTTTGGAAAAGAATGGAACATGACAAAAATACAGTTCCTAAGACAATTGTTGTATCAGATGATATGGTTGAAGAGATCTTTCAACATCTTCCAATAAAATCACTCACTAAATTTAAAATCCTGTCAAAAGAATGTAGAGGGATGATCGAATCAACCCATTTTTCCCACAAACGACTCGTACATAAAGGATTACCAAGCCCTAATATGAAAAGTCTTGTTGTTAGTCAACAATTGTCTGCCAAGTTTCATAAAGAAGATTCAAACTCAACAACTTTGCGTTTGGATACTTTTTCTGGGGAGGATTACGATAACAAAAAATATTGTCCTTCTTCTTCTAGTTACTACACTTTTCCTGATGATCCAGTCGACAAATCTCAAAACAAAACAATTCAAGTCTTGGGGTCTTGTGATGGATTGGTCTTGATTCGGATCTACGACGATTTTAGGTACATTTACTTGATCAATCCGACGACTAAAGAACACATAACACTTTTTCCGGAATTTTCTCAATGGCCAGTTAATTTTAATTTTACGGAAAATAGAACAAGGGGACAAGTTTCTCAATCAATCTTTAGTTACGAAGGTGAATTACTGAAGATAATGCCGTTTCTTGCTGGATTTGGTAAAGACATTGTTACAAAATCATATAAGGTGGTTTTGATATATTCAAGACCTAGGAATTGTGTTTTTTTCAAGACCAAGGTCATATCCCTTGATAATGGTGAGCAAAGAGACGCAGATTTTTCTACTTTAGAGGTCCGTGAATTCTGCGAAGAGCAGACATCAGTCTACGCAAACGGATCTCTCTTTTGGTTGACGTTGGATAAGAGGAGGCAAACACTTGATATGGTACTAGCTATCGATCTTCACACCGAAAAATTTCGATGGATAATGTTACCAGTGTGCTATACCAATGATGCTACTAGAGTAGAAATGTGGAATCTGAATGATCAGTTGTGCTTAGCGAATGTGCAAAATAGTTCACATGTGGATGTTTGGAGTTTACAAGAACAAAATCCTACCGAGGATATATGGGAGAGAATATATTCTATTGATATTAAAAGAACTAGCCAACTACCTACAAAGTTTTGGATGCTTGGTCTAGCGGCTCTATATTTTCCAAGTATTGACAAGAGTCGAGGCCGAGATCCATTTGTTAGACAAAGAATGATCTCTTATTCGCCGACAATGATTTCTCCTTCAAGTTTGATGTTGTGATGGTGTTTCTACCTTCACTTGGTTTAATCAAAGTCAAAACTCAAAACTATTAAGTTTTTAACAATATTATATATATAACATATTAGCATGTCCACTACAAGACCAAAACTATTAGCATGTGCACTACAAGACCAAAACTATTAAAACTATGGAGAAACCTCAAAAACAATCCCGGCAAGTACACTGCAATGAAACGCCCAAAAGTAGAAAAAGGACAGTCCTCAAGACGCAAGGCTGATTGAAGATTAATGGCATGGTTCGTTCTATTAATTAGGCAATATTGGAGTTCAAGTTTTTTTAGTTCATGTATGTTTAGACTTTGTTAATTTAATAACTTTATCGAATTTAGTTCATGTTATGTTTAGACTTTGTTAATTTAATAACTTTATCTAATTTAGTTCATGTTATGTTCTATTGAATTTAGACTTTTCGTTCATGTTATGTTTATGGTCTTTCATATGTTTATGGTCTTTCATAAATTAAAGCAAATTACATTTTTTGCAATTCAACGTTTCAAATAACAAATTATAGATTCAATATATATTCAATATAGATCTAAATACCATTGCAAATTAAACAGCATTTTCTCAGTGCCAGGAAAGAATATATTATAGCACGACAAAAAAGCTCAAAAACAATATTCAATGACAATTGATAAATGCTCTTGTAAATGATGGTATAGCAAGGTATAATTGCCATTAAAAAATATACAATAGCAAGATAAATTTACTATATAAAACTTTACAATAGCAGGGTCTTTATGCTAAGATTGTGTTAAATTCGAGAACCATATCCAACCACCAGCACATTTAATGTGCTATCATTATATATAATACAGCTCATTATATTTGCTATAATAAAAAACATAATAGCAAGAAACAGGCGCTACCAAAAAGTAATAAATATCATGCGGTTAGAGCAATGATAGGTTAATCTTCTTAACTCATTAACTACGCTATGATAGGGGGTGAGTCTATCATAGCTCCTCATATCATAGTGTTTATGAATACGCTACGAAAGACTTTTAGTAGCTGTTTTCGTGTGCTATAAAAGACCATTTTTCTTGTAGTGATTTATTGAAGAATGTTCTAAAAAAGATGTTATATATATATATATATATATTTTTTTTTTTTCATTTATACTTATTTGAGATTATTAGCTATTTAAAAAAGTTTATTTTTCCATATGTTTTTTTTATTGTTAATGCTATATCAAATTCTTGTTTTTAACTAGTATAACATATTTGGATATAGTTATGATGAATAAGTACAATTTGAACCAAATTTTACGGTTGTCACTTGTTAAGATGAAAAGTTGCCATCAAGAGACAAAGATTTCTAAAATGAAGACTTAAGGTTTTTTTTTTTTTTTTAAATGTATACCTCCTCTAAAAATACGTGTAAACTCCACTCAAAGAAAATACATCAATATTACGATAAAATCAATTAAATCCAACAAAATTGATATACAAACATTCTTGTTAGTTATAGGTCTCAATCATTTAATCTCTAAGGCCATATCCACAAAACAGAAAGGTAACTCAGTAGGAAAATTTTGAAACGTATTCTTTAAAAAGAGTTTGTTGGCAAATTAGAACGTTTTTTAAACATAGTTATAGAAAATTTATTATTCATAATTAGTAAAATATCTCAGTTTTCCTTTTCAAATATTTGTACAGACTATAAACAAACTACTGTACCAAAAATATTTGTACAAAGAGACAAATAACTTCAAAGAAAAATACTTAAATACTTTTTTTTTACATCAAAGGAAAATACTTATACATAAACAAATATACAGAACAGCCAACGAGTTTCTCATAATCAGTGGACCAACTCTTTGTTCTTCACATAAGGAAAAAAAAGACTATATATATATATATATCAACATGATCCAAGAAAGTTGGAACACTATTATAGTTGCCAACCACTCCTGACTCCTCCAATATTAAACATTATGAGATTTTTTTGTGACTGTATCGTAAGACAACACAAAGAGATCACTGCCGTAACTGTCAAAGCATTGTACGAAAACAAGTTCTCCTGTTCCAATGGTTCACTCGGTTCGGTTCATTCAAAAGTACTTTGTTGTCAAAGTCAGAGTCATCCACTAAGGCAATGTTGCCATTGTGAATCACAAATTTCCAACGTCATTACTAGACATACTCCTTCAATAGCTGGTGAATGATCACACTTGCATGTGATCCGCCTCCAAGACGCGTAATTACTTTACATCTAAACCAGAAAGGAGAAGTATTAATTTCTACGCGCAAAAAACTTACTATAATTAGCATGGACGTTATTGGATACCAAGCATGAGGGTGTGACGACATATTCTCTTCCATCGTACAAATTTTAATAATTTGATTATTCGAATATAGTTGACTAACACGTCAAAATAATACAAAGCTTTTCATTTGAATTTGTTTGTACACAATCCCAATAGGACTAGTATTACTTGGGAGACAACATTATTATTTAGCATAAATAAGGATTTACAACAGTAGAAGTGATAAAAACGAACCATTCCAATAAGTCCTAGAACTAGCTATACTTGAGAGAATGAAGCAGCCAACTCTTATTCTTGATACCAAAATGGACCAAACTCTTGTTCTTCACAAAAGCAGAGGACTATCTATGTGATCCAAGAAGGTTCGAACAGAATGAAACTGATCTCCAACAACTCCTTCAATCTCAAATTTTGTAACATCTCTCGTGGCTCTGTCGTAATACAACACAAAGAGTGATCCCTTATACGCAGCGTCTAGTGCGAAAACAAGTCTTTGATTTCCAATGGTACCTTTAAAATAAAACATCATATCTTCAACAGTTTGTTTCCAGTCAGAAATAACAATCCAATTCATATCCCATTCTCCTGAAATTTCATCTCTAACCATCAATTGAACAGTTCCATTACAAGGGGATTCTTTCACCAAAGCAATCTTCCCGTTGAAGTTCATTAATGTCTCCATTCGAGTGTCGACTCCCTCGGGTAATTCAATGACAGTAAACACTTCAGACCTCAAGTTGAAGCTCATTACTAGAGATTTATCAGTATTGGACAGAGCTCCATAGTACAAAACTCCTTCTTTACATAGTCCTTCCGTAACTGGAGAATGATCATGCTCACATATGATCCTTCTCCAAGATTGTGTACCCGATCTCACGGTCAAAATCTGATGTATCTTAGCTCCTTGTGATTTATCAAACGCTAAAACCTTGAATACATTTGTAACTTCATCGTATCCGAAAAATACTGTTATGGCCTTTTCTTTACACGCTTGGATCTCTGGTAAAGAAGTCAGAAACTTTCCCGTACCCGGATTGTAAATCACAACCTTAGTTTTCTCTCGAAGACAGATCAAACCTCGGACAGGTGGAGAAATCTCATCATATCCTGGTTCAGGAGAGATGCACATATCTTGCTGATCACCAGAAGACAACAATGACTCCTCCTCTTGAGAAACAGAGTGAAACAGAACATCACCTACTGTTAGGTTGAACTTTAGTCGACGGACCATAAACATCACTCGAGGCCTTTGTATCGACCGGCTCAAGTAAAGTTGTCTGAAGGCTTTCGTACGGATCAAAGGTGACCATTTCTTTGAGACGCAGAATACCATTAAGCATTTCAGAGGCAACCGTGACAGGATCTCCGTTTGTATCTCTACAGGAAGTGCTTCGAAACTTGTCTTCAACACCATTTCTTGTTCTTTTGTGTTTGAGAATGCTCTGATGATGTTATGTGTTTTAGACAAAACGTGGTTATCAAAAGAACACAAAATGTGATATATTTATAGAAATATGAGTTTGTTACCTAAACCTTTGACTTTAGTTTAACTTGTTGAGACGTAAGTAGAACGCGAACATCTTTAACTTTACTGTCATGCTTAGATGATCCAAAAACAAAAAGAGAAATGTTAGTTCCACAATTTTAAATTCAAAGATACTAAAATTGTAGGCCAATCAGCATATAGATTATTGGATACCAACCATGAAAATTTACATACACTTTCTTTCATCCGACACGGTTTTCGTAATTTAATACTTTAATTCTTCGAAATACAATTGAATCACACGTCAAAATATAAAAACCTTAACGTTTTTTCTCTTTCTAAATTATTATTTTGTAATTGCATGAAAAAAATTACTTATTTATATGACTAGATTAGCAAAAATTTGGTGTTAAGCATGGTTTGAAAGGTTTTGTTTTCATCCACACGGTTTTCAGTTTTCTCTATAACTCTTTGTACACAATGGTTGAAATAAATTGGATGGAACATTATTATCTTAAATAGAAACAAATTGGATGTAATGTTATTATTATGTCTACTATTCAGAGTTGTTTTTTCTTATTGGTTAAAGACTTAAGTACTTAGCAGAGTCACACATATCAGTTTAACAGAACGCTAAACAAAAGCAGAGGATGATGATATGATTAATCGCGTTAGAAAGCGATGCAGCCAACCGCAGAATTCAAATCGCCACATGTCTGTTTAGTTTCCGCTTCTTGCAGGACGAGCACCAATCTTTTGCTTTATTTCAACCGCCATGAGATTACTCTTTTTCAAATCCGAATCTTTAGCCGCGCTTTGTTTTCTATTACTGACCATTACCTTTACCGTTTTAGCTTCTTCAGAACCGTGTTTGTAAGGAACTCTTGTGACTGCTCTGTTAGACATTGAGGCTGAGGACGCGGGTCGTGATCTTGATGGTGCTACTTTAGATGGCTCGGTCTGAAAATTATTTAGAGAAAGCAAGTTTAGAATATTAATGATGGCTGCTACTTTCTTGATGTTTGGAAGATATAATTATAGTACTCGTGACCAATTGGGTTATCGAGGTTCTAACAACTTGAGAGATTTCTGTAAATACCTTGTTATGAGATCTTGGTCTAGTATCGGTGTTGTAGAATGAAGGCATTGGTGTTGCCTTGAAGTTGAGGCTTTTCCTGAACTGTTTCATCTCAGCTTCGGCCTTTTGCTGCATCCGAAGTGTTTATCCAATCATCCAGTTAGCTATTTTTGAAATGTAAAAGACATGACATGTTTAAATTTTCAAAGAGACATGATGATGACTTATACCTGTGTTTTGGCCTGAACTTGGTTTGTTTCTGTTTTCTTAGCATGTATTTTCTCCTCCAGTTTCATATAGAACTGAAAAAAATAAAAATTTATAAGATCCTCATACAACCAAAGGTAAAAAGATGTCATAGTTTTTGAAGAGAAAGAAGACCTCTTTTCTCTTCTCAGCTCGTTCACTACATTTGAAATGGAAACTAGTAGAGCCTGTACTCATCTCCAGCTTAGAAGAATTGGTACTAGTCTTTAACCTGCAAGTGAAACCATTAGATTTTTGAAAGCGGTTAGGCTCAAGAAACTATAGTGGTCTTAGTATTTGAACCTGTTTGTAGCAATAGGAGTTCGTGTCTCGGTTCTCTTCGATGTTTTAGGATGAGACTCAATGGTTTTCTTCGGTCTTAATTCCTTTAGACTATCACAAAGCCAATAGGTCTTAACTCTAAGCAAAGAGAAGAAAGATGAAACAGAGTTGCAAACGTTATACATGGAAAGAAAAGTAGAGTACCTCTTGGCTTCTACATTGGTTTTCAAATTAGAACTTAAAGAAGAACCCTTTGTCTTCATGGAAGTAGCTTTTGACTTAACATCATGTTTCTTTGTAGAAGCTTTAGTCACACGCACATCAAGAGGAATAATAGGTTTTACATTTTCCCGAGACTTGGATCTAGATGCAGAGGAGGAGGGTGTTTCCGTAGCATCAGATGGCTATGAATAGACCAAGAAACACATAAAGCTTAGATAAATTTGTCAGAATGCAAAAACCAACAAGATATACTCTCAAGTGTAACCTTTTTCGGAACATGTTCCTCGAGTCTTGATCTGGTCTCTTCAACTAAAGCAGAATCTTGAATATCTTGAATCTCAATCTCTTGTGGCGTCTCAGGAGTTTCAAGATCCCCACACTCAACAGGAACAGCAAGAATCCTGTGGTCACCACCGCCTTCTTCATCATCAAGCTCAACCACTTCATCCGAATTCACCAGAATCTCATCATAGCTCACACATTTATCACTTTCCTCATCATACTCACATTGGTTCTTTCCTTCACCACATTTCTCTTGTTCATGGCTGTAGTTACAAACACTGTTTGACTGACTTGTGTTCTCCGAGAAACTCCCATCAGATCGATAATCCTCGAAACTCTCAGTAGCATAGACAGCTTCATCATCCGGCTCACCACCTGTTTGACGAACTCCCCAAGTTTGAGATTCAAGAGAAGCCGGTAATCTGATTCCTTTCTTCTTGAAATGAGCCTCAAAATGTGCTTTCATCTCAGTAACAGAGCCAGGTTTAGAGCACTTATCAACTTCTTCAAGATACCTATTGTGAGAAAAAGATGACCTCTTCTCCCATGATAACTCTTTCTCAAATCTTCCAAACGATATCGATCCAGAGTGGATAGAACTTCCCTGCAATTTGGATTCATAAACCAATAAGAACAATCCTAAAACATATTACATACATACAATGTCGTATCCTAGATTCATTTGAGCTATTTAGTTTTCTAACCAAACCATTCAACCTCTAGTGTGACAACAAAAGTTTCAAAATCATGCCATTCTCTAAAAAGAGCCCAAACACCTAACATTAAACTATATACATAAACCAAAGTGTACCAAAAAGGAAGGTGGTCCTCTAATTTTTTTTTTTTCATTTCATTGAAGCTTAAAGCAATTGACTTTTCTTCCAAGACATAAAGCACTTACTCTGCATACATGCTAATGCGGTTATAAGCAAATTCCAGTAAATGTAAAGCTAAAAGCCATAAAACTCAAGGAAGAGACAAGTAAACCTGAGATTCTATACAGATGAGTAACAAGAACGAACAGAGTAGTAGTAGAAACAAGTTAGAAGTGTGACAATATAGTAGAAGAAGAAGTTACCTGAAAACTAAGGCTAAACGGTTCTTGATGAATCTCGCCAGCCATAATAATTGATCTTTCAAGATTTGGAAGAAGTGTAAAAGCTTTGAAATATCAGAGAGAAAGAGAAGAGAGGAATCTAAGATTGATGAGAGTGGGAGACGAAAGGGTGGTGAAAGAAAGAATCATGTCATGTGCTTTTTTTCTTTCTTTTTTTTGTCTTCTTCTTGTCAGAGGGATGCTCACGTTCTCCGTGATCTAAATCCCGTTTATTTAGGTGTTATCAACGGTCCAGATCCTTCGATTTATAAAGTTTAGACGGCGGTTTTACTGTTTTGACGGCAGATGTGGATCGTCAAAAAACTCGAATGTGGCAGGGTTATGCCACGTCATTAACTTCATAATGGACTCAAGGCCACGCCATTTACTTCATAATGGACTTAGGCCCACTTTAAGAAAAATCTCTCGAGCCCATAAAGATTAAACGTTGCTAAAAATAAAGGATCACGAAGCTTTTGTCTAGGATCTCATGGTGATCCAACATCGTTACTGGTTAGGACTTAGGATTCGGGGTGAGTGTTACCCTAGCTCAATTCATTTTTTTCGTCTTTGTATTCTGCTTCTGATTCCGAAGCTTTTGTCTCACGCTATCTTTGGTAAGCTTCTCTATTTTCTTAGTTTGTCTCTCGGTTGGATTCATTAAGCTTAGTTTCAATTTAGTTACATTTTAGATTGTTTCAGGATTTTTTACTTCTGCTCATCTATGCACATTGAGTGCTGCACTGGTCTTACTCTTACCTCGCTCTGGTTTGTTTCGGAAACACAGAGAACATATTTGAGTAGCTTAAATAACTCCAAGATGCATTTAACGTGGCAAAATCAATTTAAGGAAAACCACAGAGAATTAAATTTGTATTTTATAATGAGTTATTAGATTGAGAGTTATGATGTAAGTGTTTAGTTATAGATCTTGAAACACAGTTAATTTGAGTGTTACCCTAGTTCAATGAGAGCTACTTTATATTTAGCACACATTG
Source organism: Capsella rubella (assembly GCF_000375325.1). NCBI lineage: Eukaryota > Viridiplantae > Streptophyta > Magnoliopsida > Brassicales > Brassicaceae > Capsella > Capsella rubella. The sequence goes on along the minus strand of NW_006238922.1, from coordinate 10,217,627 downwards.
GCTACCACAAATCTAATGCTGGTGTGTATATGATCAACAAACCGGATACATTAAGGATGATCAAAGATATGCAAAAGGGTCAATGGAAACTGTAGAACAAAGATCCCGATATTGATTTTAAACGGCAAGTGATACTATCAGTGAAAGCTTCCTGCAAATTTTTTGATGTCTACCCCTGAGAGCATTACTGTAGCCTCTAAAACGTATAATCTCTATACATATGATGGTGGTGCATGAACTCTTTCAGTCTCTATTTGAACGAAAGGTCTTTTTGTGTGGCTATCAAAACATACATAGTTTAAGCATATGTCAATGTTTAATACAAATTTCTTGGCATTCCTTTAATTAGTTTTATATTGAAGAAAAAAAAGTGAAGGGAACCAAAGATAACGTGATGAAAAATAGCCAAAGAACATGAAGCACAACAACAAGTACACAAAACCAAACTAAGGCCGGGACTTGTATTTTGCCTTTACATTCCTTTGTTTGTTTCCTTTTAAACTATTACACTTGTTTCTCTTTCCTTTCTAATTCTCTTTTTAAATACCAAAAAATCTCCCTTTTTTAATTGGTGTGACAAGAGAAATCACAACATGTAATGTCGATATTTTCGAAAGTTGTATGTTGAGAAACAACCAAAACAAAACGATAAGAAAACATATCACTAATGCAAGAAGAGTATATCTTAATAATGTGATTAAATTCATTAATCACAATAGGAAAAAAAAAGCTTAAGCTAACTAAATTAATTCCATTATTAATCAGTTTATTTATAGTTACTTAAAAAAAAGGAAAAATGAAGAAGAATGTATATATATCGAGTTGGAGTTGGCATGGGTGTGTGAATGGTCCCCAGACGCAAAGCTTCATTTGTCTTGAGACTCCGACCGGTGTCCGTGGTTTGGCCGACACCCACCTTCACCTGTCCTTCTCTCTCTCTCAATCTATTCACGTTTACTTTTCTCTTTCATTTTGCTTTTGTTGATTCATGAATTTTCTTTTATATATATATCTTGGATTTCAATTATTAGTATGGTGATGGTATGCCACGAGAATGCAGCCACGCACACGAGGACACCACCATATCCTCTCATCAAAACTTTCCCCCCCAATCGCCTTCTTTCAATTTCTCATTTACCTTATGCTGATCTCTAAAAAACTCATTTTCGATTTTTTAGTCACAGAATCTACTCATTCATAAACTAACTATAATATAATGTATATATCCATCACAATATGTACATTACATCTCATATTCTTTACATAAGCAATCTATTTGCACTAAAATGGAAAAAGAAAATCGGTATTTCAGAAAATAATAAGATTCTAGGTAAAAGTTTTTGGAACATTTTATTTTTTTACGTCGACAACTCATTCTTCAAAAAGTATATTATACGGTTTTACCTCATGTCATCCAAAAAAAAAAAAAAAAATTTGCATAACGCACTATTTTGCTATGGGTCATGCTATTTTTCGATGTAGAAATTTCTGTTATTAGATTTGATTTATAGGCATGTGGTCTATCATCTGAGTATTCCATATTATTATTTAACACTTTTAAGTATTGAAACACTTATTTGCAAGAATCTCAAATGATTTATCTAAAAGAATGTACATGCCTATAAGTCAATAGAAAATATGAAGGTTCCCTTTTGCCATTTTAGAATATACTCAAATAGAAACTTAAGAATTGTTTATTCACCTAATTATTTAAAAAAAAAAAAAACTTGTACATTCATCGTCAACGAGTAGTAATTCACAAAATTTTTGCTCTCCAAATAGTGAAAAGAAGACAACAAAAAAATATATATTGAGAATTTTAATGACATTCTCCTAACTCTTTTTCAAATAAGTGTTTATCTTATTTGGAGGGAACATAATTCAGGCATCCACAATAGTGGCTACTCGTCATTTCCACAAGCTGGCTATCTCTGAAATTATGCATATAAGGCTTCGATATCTTAACTTTGGTTTGCGGTTTTTCGATAATAGATAGCACTTGAATTGTTGGTGTTGCATTTTTTTGGCTTTTTTGTTTCTGAATCTTTTTACTCTTATCTCAGTAATCTCAAAAGCACGTATGTACATTTTTTTACTTTGATTAATCAATTACACATCTTATCAACACATCTTATCAAAAAACTTCTTCTTGTTTTCCTTTACATAATCTACTCTAAATAATATGCACATTTTTGTAACAATAAAAGAATGCACATTTATGGTAAGGGGGGTTGGGATGATTAGTTTCAAAGTGTAGGGACATAGAGACTATTTGGATCTACGCTCACAAATTGTGATCCACATATTTTTTTATTTTTGGACAAACCACATATTTTCTTTCTTTCTTTTTTTCTTCGACAGGTATAATGTGACTCGCGAGCCATTGCCTTCAACATATATGCGACAACTAAGTCACAGTTGTTCTTTTCCTTCTTCTTTTGGGTCCATTCTTTTGTTACTTCAATTCAATGTCTTTTGCTTTCAATTGGATAATACATAGCTCTCTTATCTTATTCCACGTCCATTTTTTTTCATTCTAGTTTCATTAATCATCTTTCAAAGGTTTGTTCCGTTCAATGAACGGATTGTGCATGCATTCGTGTTTTCGACGTCCCTACCCTACGCTTTCCCCATCGTGTTGTAGGGTGAACGTTCCCGGTTTTGCCAAAGCCGTTTACATGCATGGCCCAATCTTGATCAAATCACAATGAAAGCAATATGGTATAACGGGAAAAATCCAATGGAGATAAAACGTAACACAAGGTGCCAATGAAGGGAATTTGTAAAGCACATGAGAGGAGGAGTGGGCATGACTAATAATACTAAAATTTATAATATATAGAGACATCCCGCCCGAGTTGAGGAGAAGCAAACAAGCAAGAAGCATTCATGTCTTGTAAACTATTCACTATTCTTGGCTAGTATGTATACAATAGCTATTATTACTTAGGAGTATGCACATGTTGATTTTAGCACCGGCTCGATAATAATAGAAATAGTATGTTAGGCGCACTATAAGATAATCCAGCATTCCAGCTCATGCTGGAGATGTTGTTATTAGTTTTTTTCGTGTAAGTTTTTAAAAGTTATATATAGTATTACATGCACACAAATATTTTAAACTGAATTTGGATTTAATACATAAAACAAAAGTTAATCAGGATGTAGTATAGTATGTGTTATGTTTTTGTTACAAAATTCTTCAAGATGTTGGACAATATAATCTCAAAGATTTGGATGGTCTACAAAGATCAAATTGAAACATGCGACAAAAAATGAAGACATACAAAAATGTTTTGAAAACCAATGTTAAACCATTATCGCATTTAGTGTACAATAGGATCTTTCGTACCTTTGCTCCGCAAAATACACATCTCTCACATACTATAAACTGACCTTGGTCCATGTATGTTTCTTGCTCGAACATGACAACTTCTCCTTTCCACATCAAAAAGTTTCTACGTGATTCTTCAACATCATGTGCTGTTTTCTTTTTTCTCATATATATTTGTTATATGTCATTATAATATACTTGAGTGATACCCATATTTTGATTGTGATATGTGAAAATTGACAGTGGTTCTGTTTTTCATTATACATATTCATTTCTACACGTTATATTCAACTTTTTTCTCTTTGTTTAGCAATCAGCACATGAAGTCCATACACATATATCCACAGTTGCATACATGTACCTCGCTCTCCCTCAAGAAAAAAAAAAAGTTTAACACAACTTTATAGGTGGTTCAATTAATCATGCATGCATCGATTTTTGTCATATGATAAATCTTTTAACATCGAGACAATCCCATTCTATGCAGAGTCCAAAATACGTGACGATTTTACCGATAAATGTTTCTGATTCCATGACGAATTTTCGATAATAACAAAAAATATACCATATCGTAAAACAAAGAGATTTATTAGTATTATAGTATAACTGAGTGAAACTATGGAAGTGCACAGAGCCCATTACAGCTTTTGTGCGACGCATGTTGGTCTAATGAGACCTCTTAAATACAGACACTTGCTAATCTTGATATAATCAAATTTAATAATTATAGATTAGCCGACCAATTTTTTAAGTCTTTGACGGTGGATTAAGTGTTTTCAGACTTCTTTCGATATGCGTCCCATTGTGTTCCCATCCAATGCGACAACACATTCAATTTGTAACTCGGAGCCCAATCAAACGTTTTCCCCACTAATTACTTACTTAATCCCTTATTAGTGATTACTCCTTATCGTTTTACGTCTGGATTAGGTGATCAAGTATATAAAAAGCAAGTTTCGAAACACTATATTACTTTCCTCCGGTGTTGATTCTTGACTTCTTTAGTTTATCTTTTTTTCTTGTTTTTTTCTTTTCCATATAGATTGTTTTAACGCTTTTATGTACTCTATATATAACTTAGGTCAAACAAATATGAACTTAAAAAAAAGTATAGGATATTAAATAAATTGAATTACTAGTGGTTCATAGTTACTGTGAAATCTTTTGGCTAAAAATGGTGTATGTCTAATTTTATCAATACATATAATTAGAAAACATATATTATTTATATGAGTGAAATTCTTTTAAATTCTTTTGAAGCATAAAAGTAGGGTATGAAACATGTAGATAATTATTTTTGAACCGTATGCAGCTTATTAAACAATTTACTTGTAAGAAAATAAAAAGTTACAAAAATTGCCAAGAAAAAACAGCTATAACAATTAAAATCATAAAACTCAAGTTTTGTTGGTGTGCGATTAAAATTGAATTCCATGATTAATGGAATAATATAACATAGTATTTGTTAAAAAACACATGGAAAATCTTTGTTTTCAAAAAATACACATGTTTGTAACAATTTATTTATAATTTTCTTATCCTTCGTTTTTGTAAATATAAAATAGAATTTGGTTTGGTGCATATTTTTATTTATATTAATTAATACCGTAAGTAAGTGTTGTACCATGTCAAAGTATTAGTAGTTATATAGTATATTTTTATTATCACCATAGATGGAGTTTTTAGATGATATTAATTTATTAATGTACTAACAAAATGTGTAAAATATGATAAAATTTAAGATTCAACCGTCTGAAATACAAATTAAGTAATGGTTGTTATACTTTATATCTACCAAACGCATGTCTAACTTTATATACTTGTTTATAAATAGTGGGATAGAAAAATCTTCCCGTAAAACGAGAAAAAATGGCCGAACTATCTATTAAACTATATAAATAAGAGCTAAAATCGGTCATTTTCAGTCAATTTATGTTTATCTCCATTTTCTACTTTGTTGACAAAAAAGAAACATACTCTTACTTTTTCTATATTAAAAAAAAAATCCGAAAGAAATGAGAGAAAGCATATAAAGAAAAAGAAAAGGCACTTTTTATTAAACTTTTATATAAGCTTTTGACCTTTTTAATTACCTTTCTGCCTTTTCTTGATCTATCTAAAATAATTGTTCATCATCCCTACACATTACATGGACCATTTAGACTTACATCACTACCAGCTTAAATTAATGATGAAACCAAATGCTTTCAGTGCCAAAGCACCTAACCCATTTCTCCCACTACCATTCTCATCATTTACAACTGCATCCATAAAAGGTTTCAATAAATCCACAAAATTTGATTACAGATTTTTACTAGATCTCAGAAGAATCACATATATTCTTCTTTTTTAACTTGGTAGAAAAATACTCTTTTATTTTTGTGAAACTTGGAACGAGGGGAGATTCAAAATCAAAAACCACACTTTTCTTGGCTAAAACAAATTCTACACAGTAATCAACTAGTAAGTTACCCCAAACCTAATCAAAGAACACATTAAAAACAAAAGGGACTCGTGTAAAAAAAAAGTTACAAAAAATAATAAGTTGTCTTCTTCCTCCAAATCTTTTATTTATCTTTTGTTCTTTGTCTCGTTGCCCCATGTTTTGCTCCTCCTTATCTGCATCCCATTGTCTCACTCAAATCATCTCCCAATATTCTATATATAAAAACATGGGAGAAGAAAGGGTTTCTTGGCTTGTAATGTAGGCATCATCATTCCTTAAATCATGCTACTACTCCCTAGTTTACTTATATACTCTAAGCTTTTAGTTTGTTCCATGAGACACAATCTCTTGTTTTCCCTTTCTTCCTTCTCCCTCCCCTCCTCTACAATTGATCCCTTTTTCGGGGTTTTTTCGTAATCGAAAAGCTTATAACCCGAGTAGAATGTAGTAAACCAGCGTGATCGGAAGCGCTATAAGCATTCCAAATATCACCCTGCAAAATCATTTGGTTTGCAATGTTACATGTTAAAATCACAATATCAATAACATATTGTCTAATCGATTAATTAACATATATAATCTGACTTACCCTGTACTTAAAATAGCAGGATGAACATTGTACTCCTTAGCAAACACAAAGGGCACAATTCCTTGAGGTAATGCAGCCTAAAAAACCCATACAAACAATATACTTAGCAACATAGTTAATTTTGTAACATGTTAGAACTGAAGTTAATGGTAAAAAAAAAAAAAAAAAGTTACCTGAACTATAGCAACACGCAGTAAATCACCACGCAATCCGATGGCAATGGCAGCAACAGCCATCACGGCCGGACCCGTTAGGAACCTAACAGCCATCGCAAACGTTGCCACGGAGTTCCCGCAAGCGATTAATTTGGGTTGCAACGCCATGAACAACCCTACACGACATTACCCAAAACAGTTCAATTTCAAAATCCGGCCATGAATAATATATTTTCCTTTTTCAACTATACATCTTTAAAAAAAAGTTCCAATCAAGTCCCATAAAAATGGGGACCATGACGATTATCAACAACACGAGACCATGTCGTCCACCATTACCATTTATCTAATAAGACACTCACAACACTGTCCCACCTGTCGGATGGTCCATCCCCCAAAAAAACCAATTTGTTTCTTAATCACAATTTACGAAGTACCTAATTTAATTCTATTATTATGCAAATGGGTTCATACGTCAACGAATTATGCAGAATATAGAAAATTTTCTGTTTGGTATGAATCAGATTTATTCATTTAGATTTTATTCATTTAAATGGGTTAAAAAAAAATCAAAAGGGAATAAAAACAGAGTACGAAGAATAGACTTACCCAAACTGAACATTGCCATTCCAAGACCAGCATCAGATAGAATGGAGATAGATTGCTGTATGATTTTTGGCATTGCCACGTGCCACCTTCATATTCAATACCGGATGTTAAATTTCTTGATAACCGGTCGGTTTGACTCAAGAAAAGCATTAATATTGAGTTTTTAACTAACCGGAAAGCGACGAGAGCCCAAATAAGGCCAATGAGACTAGAGTAAGTGTTTGGGTTTCTGATGAGTTTCCTCCACACCATTATCAGTATCAGCCTTGTCATCACACTCGCCGGCGGCATGTTTTTCCTTTGATTTTCGCCTCCGGCGGCTCCTCCTAGACCTGTCTTTGATTGTAGCTCCGCCGAGGAGTTTGGAGCGAGTTTGTTTAGTCCATTCTCGGCGTCTTTTGCTCTTTCTCCTTCTTCTTTCTCAGCGAAACTAAATTGTTGTTCTCCTCCGAAATCTCCTCCACTCGCTGGCTGAGCTAGAGCTATATAGCCACCACACAAAACCAAATTTGAGAAAAGATTTGCAATATCTTATTAAGAAAGTTTTTTAAAGTGTATGTACTAACCTTTGCTCTCTCCGTTGTGAGACTGATCAGGGACTAACATACGAATCTCTTTAGCACCTTGATCGGATCTTCCACCTTGTTCGTTTTCCGGTGCTCCCCCGAAAACATTAAGACCCGCCCGGTCTGAAACGGGTGAACCGTTGGAGCTCCATACGAACATGTGAAGCTCCTTGGCGTCATGGCTGTTTGACTTTCCGCTTGTTGGAAGAGTAGTCTGCTGGTTCGTGTTGACGTCTTTCGGGTTTTTAATAACGCCTTTATTGGCGGTAGATGTGGTTGTTGAAGAGAATTCTGGATTCGGAGCCGGATAAGACCCGGCTCCTCCTCCTCCTCCTCCTCCACTTCCGGGGTAATACCCGAATCTCGGGGAGGATGCCATGGCGCAGTTCTCCTCGAAGTTGGAAGGTCGAGGAGTAGGACCTCTTGAAGACTGTACAGAGTACATATCGGCCGGACCGAAATTAGAAAGACGGCCACCAGGGAAACCCATCATCGAGTAAAAATCAGAGTGGTTGAAATTGGAGCCTCTAGGAGTTGTGCTAAGGCTATAAATCTCAGCTCCGGTGAGATTCGACGGCCGTGGAGTCATGTTCGGTCCACAGAACGAGCGACGAGAAGCGTTTGATTTCCTCACAGTGACGTGAAGCTTCCCGTCGTCGCCAATCTCAGCGTCGGTCTCAAGAAAATCATGTCCGTCTAATGAAACGACATCGGATTCGACTTTGAAAGAAACGATTGAGGCAGCTGTCTCCGGGAACTGCTCCATGATAAGCATCTTGGCGCCACGAAACTCGAAGAGGAAAAGGAGAAGCGTGTACCAGATGATACACTGGAGGACGACGATTTGGACCATGAGGGAACCAGAGTATTCGCCGTACATAGCGATCAAGAGAGGAATCCCCATGACAAGAGTGTTGGGAAGTGTTGAGAGGGAAAAGATGGTGATGCTCCACTCAAGACTACCTGAACGGGTGAGATTAGCCCAGATGACTAAGAGAGACAACATGATGATTTTTTGGAGAGTGTCGGCGGCGATGAAGCGGAGATTCATGGCGTAAGGGTTGTTGGTGGAGATGAAGTGGAAAGAGAGGAGAGGGACGGCGAAGATAGCGACGAAACGGTTGATTCCAGAGCATTGGTCGGGAGAAAAGATCTTCCACCACCGGACAGAGCCGTAGGCGAGGATCATAGCTACGTAAAGAGGGATCACGGCTGTGAGAACCGTGTAGAGGTCGTGCCACGAGATCATCTTGAAAGGGCAAAACTGGAAACAAGAAAGAAAAGGAAAAAAAAAAGGAGAACCGTTAAGCAACGGTGTCTGAGAGAAGGAGAAGAAGAAGTGAGAGAGGACTTGGGAGAGCAGTGTGTGTGTGTGAAGGAGTGAGCAAGTTTTGGGTTTTGAGGATATAATTTAAGGAGGTGATACCACTTTACACCTCTTTATACAGCAAATACGTGACCACCCAAGTTCCTTTTTACTATTTTTTTTATTTTATTCTTTTCTCTATGTTTTTTTATATATTTATCGATCTTATCATAAAATATTTATATAAATATATTCTCTTAAGAAAATCTTATTGCAAGATTTAAATGTGTGTTTTGGTTAGTTTTATTTCAAAATTTAGTGATGTAAATTTAATAACACATCTCATCATATGGGAACTTTAAAATAAGATAAAATTTTGAGAGGAATGTTTTTCAGCATTTTTTCCTTATGTTTTGGTTCGACCATACCGTAGATAACAACAACATGCACATAAGTAGTAAAAATTAAAGGTATATGATTGAATCATAAGTTTTCAGCTTTAACATTTATGACATACATGCCATTTTTATTTTATTTTGTATACAAATGTAATCCGTGTAGATTAAAACCAAAATGGAAAAAATAGTCTGCCACAGTGTTTTTTTTTTTACTTGTTGTTACAAATAGCATGAGAGTTAGATCTTAAGAAGAAGAACATGTGGCAATCTACTTTTGGGGATGGGCATCGCAGACATACCTTTTCTCTTCTGTCCCCCTCTACTCTTTATCTTATTTTTACTTTACCTTTTCTTTCACATTCTCTATAACTAATCCATTCTCGTAATATGAATGAATCAATACCTATATAAAAAAAACATATCAGCATTACCAAATCTACAACAAAATATCTTGGTACCCCGGCTTATCAATCAAAAAATAAAAATAAAAGATGTTAAAGTTTTCAATATCAAAAAAAATAAAAGGAAATTCCCTTTTAATATTTTGTGATGTTCATTCACTTTAGAAAGAAAAAGTAATGATTATAAAAAATGAAGGAGACAAGATGGGCTGGAGACAAAGAAGATCCACTAAGAAATTGGATGGCTCAAATGGAATTTGGCTAATGGCGTCGAGTGTGTCTCTATGTTATTGTTAGGTTTACTCATTTGTCTCGTGAAGTAGGCAACACTCAATTACTCTCTCCTTAAGACGACACACATTGTTTAGCCTATATTCTCATCATTAACCTACTGTCTAATTCCCCCTTCCCATGATGTTTAGTTAATACGTCGCTTCTGCATTATTTGTTCAGATAAACTCAAATCTCTGCTAATTAGTATAAGAAACAATGAGAATCTTACCATATTAAACATCACAGTTTTGTATGTGCTAACATAAATCACTTTGTTTTTTGAGTGTTACAAAGTTAAACAGCTCAATTTGGTATATATCATTTTAGTATGAACAAAAATGTATTCAAATTCTATTTTTAATGCTTATAAAAACTTATTCCCCGATATGGGTAATACTATCTTTTTAGTACACAACCAAAGTTCCACATGCGTAAATGGTTGAGACAGAGAATGTCGTGACCTTCTTGTGATTTAGTGTTGCTGTATCTTTCTGATTGCTATAAAATATATTACTGGAACACAACTTCCTCCAAATAAGTCCAAACTCGAATGATTAATTGCGATTTAATGCTAAATAAACTCTGCCGGCCTTACAAAAACAAAATTATAAACTTTTTCTTTATAATTAAAGAACCAAATTATACAGTTTTTTCAACTATTTATCATAATCGAATCAACCCATTATATATCTTAATATTTCCACACAATTGACGTTCCAATTAACCTAATAAAAAAATCCTAGGTATCTGCACAAGATTTAGGGAACTTTTGGAAGCACTTCATAGTTCATATGTCAGCGTATGCAACAATTTCCATTAACTACAATTATTATTCCATTTTTATGAGGTACGCGTAATTGATAATTCTAGCTTGTAGTACACAAAGATCTAAGGGAAAAGGTAGTACCGCAAATATATATTCCAAAGTGAAGCTAGCACACATAATTCTGTGCCTAAGAGTAGACTTAAGATGCTTGTTGCTAAGTTAAAAAATGTCGTCTCTTTTAATTGTTAAGACTTAATAATATCAAATAATCCAAATAGAACTAGAATTTTATAGAGTAACAGACTATCATATGGAAGACTAAGTTCGGTATTAAAACGAAACTAAAGTACTGTACGATTCGTTAAAGACACTATATATTTGCGTAAGAAAATTATGTTTGTGGTTGAATAATAGAAGTCCAAGTCAAACTTTAATATAGTTTCTCGCCTGTGATATACGGAAATGTAGGAACGATCATGAAATTTAGATTACTATACGACGACTAATGCTTCCAATAATCTCTGAGATATATATTAATCAATCGCTACCGAGTAGATAGATTAACGATATATTCTCACAATTCACAAACAACCAAACACGTTAAGGAAATAAAAGAAAAAAAAAAGAAAGAAAAAAGAACATTGTTGGTGTAACATAGCCATCATACTAAAATGTTTCTTTGATGATATGTTTTAAATTTGGCTAGATGGTACGGTGGACCATTTTTCTTTAGACACATACTAAATGGTGGACTTTGACAACCTAATTGTTGGACAATCAAAGCCAATGCATCGAGCTTATAATTGGTTTTTACTACATGGTGTTCAACTGCTTAGCTAGACTTAGAGTAAGTTGTCTTTAGAATTTTGTATTCTGTGTAAATAGTGTACTTTGACCTATTTTTGCAATTCGTTAGTATGAGACAAAACCAACAAGTTTTGCTCTGTTCTACACAAACACGTAATGGGCTTACTAAAGATCAGTCCAATAAGAGAAAAGAAGAAGGCCTCACGAGTAAAACAAAGCCCACAAGGTTCAGTTCACAAACTCTGCATCAAGACATTAAAAACAGAGAATCGCTCCAAACCTGCAACATTCGTACAGTCAAGCCTGCTCACCTAATAAAGCTGTGCAACCGTTACGTTCCTCTCAAAGCTCAGGGCATTAAATGCAACTAGTCATAAGTCGTGTAATGATAGCTCACCTTCTGCTTTATGCTTCATGTCCTCTATATAAACAATAACAATGTAATCTTTTAGATTAAGTTGAATAAAGGTTTTTCACCATTATTGTCTTCTTCAAGCTTTTCTCAAGATCTTAAAAGATCTTTCATGGTATCAGAGCGCCATGGCTCTTGATCCTGCTCTTGTTCCTATTTCTCCTAATATGGATTCTGCTCTCGTTCCTGTTTCCGCTTCCTCTCTAAGCATTTCACAATGCGTTACTCTCAAACTCTCTTCCACCAACTATCTTCTTTGGAAAACACAGTTTGAGTCCTTTCTCTCTAGCCAGAATCTTCTCGGCTACGTCAATGGAGGAACTCCACGTCCTCCTTCAACCGTCACTATCAAAAGTGGTGAAACCACCTCTGAAGCTCCGAATCCAGACTTCAACACATGGATACGCAACGATCAACTAGTTCTTGCTTGGATCTTTGGCTCCTTGTCTGAAGAAGCTCTCCGTACGGTCTATGGTCTACACACATCTCACGAGGTATGGAACAGTCTCGCCAAAAAGTTTAATCGTGTTTCAGTCTCTAGGAAGCATGATTTGCAGAGACGTTTAAACAATGTTCCTAAACTAGGAAAGACTATGGCTGTGTACTTAGATGAGATTAAGGCTATTAGTGACCAGTTAGACTCCATTGGTCATCCAGTCTCAGATCAGGAAAATATTTATGGTGCTTTGAGTGGGTTAGGTCCAGAATATCAGTCTATTGAGACGTATGTTGAGAATTCCATGGATCAGTTTCCTGGACCAACCTTTGAGGATGTAGAGTTTAAGCTTATAAACTTTGAGAATAAGCTTCTTAAGTACTCTGCAACTACTGAAGTTACTCCTCATTTGGCGTTTAATACTGGTCGTGAGTATTCTAACCGAGGTCGTGGTCATAATAATGGAAGAAATGGAGGCTACAGAGGACGCAATTCTTACTCCACTCGTGGACGAGGATTTCACCAACAGATCAGTACACACACAAGCTCTGGCTCCTCTGAAAGACCTACATGTCAAATTTGTGGAAAGTATGGTCATTCTGCAGTGAAGTGTTACAAGCGTTTTGATCATGCCTATCAAACTGAAGAGCTTCACAATGCATTAGCTGCGATGAAGATGACAGATCAATCTGGTCCACCAGGCCATGAGTGGTATGCAGATTCTGGTGCTACTTCACATATCACTAACAATTCAGAAGCTCTCCAATCTGCTCAGCCCTACAATGGTGATGATAGAGTGATGGTAGGTAATGGTGATTTTCTTCCCATTACTCACATTGGTTCCATTCCTCTTCAAACATTGCAAGGTACTTTCTTACCTTTAAAAGATGTACTAGTCTGTCCTCAAATCGCCAAGTCTCTTCTGTCTGTTTCCAAACTTTGTGATGACTATCCCTGTTACTTCAAATTTGATTCTGATGGTGTAATTGTGAAGGACAAGCGGACAAAGCTTCCTCTAGCACAAGGAAAGAGACATAAAGATCTTTTCATGTTGAAGAATAATCAGATGCAAGCTTACTATTCCTCTCGGCAACAAGCAACCAGTGATGAAGTGTGGCATATGCGGCTTGGTCATCCTCATAAAGATATTCTCCAGCTCCTCTCAAGTAGTAAAGCTATAGTAATGAATAAAACAAGCTCTCGTATGTGTGATGCTTGTCAGTTGGGAAAGACATGTAAACTCCCGTTTCTTGCTTCAGATTTTATCTCAACTAGACCTCTTGAGAGAATTCATTGTGACTTATGGGGACCAGCACCTGTTGTTTCAACACAGGGTTTTCGGTTTTATGCAATTTTTATTGACAACTTCTCAAGATTCACTTGGTTTTATCCATTGAAGGCTAAATCAGATTTCTACTCTGTATTCGTTATGTTCCAACAGTTGGTAGAGAACATATTTATGCAGAAAATTGCTTATTTTCAGTGTGATGGAGGGGGTGAGTTTACAAACAACCAGTTTGTGTCACATCTCGCAAGCCATGGTATAAAACAGCTCATCTCATGTCCTTACACACCGGAACAGAATGGTTTAGCTGAGCGCAAACACAGGCACATCACGGAGTTAGGCTTGTCAATGCTTTTTCAAAGTAAAGCTCCATCTCCTCTCTGGGTAGAAGCTTTCTTCACAGCAAATTTTCTTGGAAATCTTCTTCCCTCATCAGTATTACCCAACAACAAGAGTCCTTTCGAGCTTCTTACGGGTAAACCTCCTGTGTATACTTCTCTAAGAGTTTTCGGGTGTGCTTGTTATCCATACCTTCGTCCTTATGCTAAGAACAAGTTTGATCCCAAATCGCTTCTCTGTGTTTTCTTGGGATATAATGAAAAATACAAGGGTTATCGTTGTTATCATCCACCAACAGGGAGAGTTTTCATTTGCAGGCATGCTCTATTTGATGAAAATCAGTTTCCTTTTGGATCTTCATATGCTCATCTTCTGCCACAGCCAACAACAAATCTCACAAGTGCTTGGCAAAAGAGTTTTTCCGCACCAGAACCGTCTTCAGCGTCAAGAGTTCAACCTCATTCTATTACAACTAGTGATCCTTTGACGAATGTGGCTAAGGAATGTTCTGAGCGTACGCCAGGCTTAGACCCTGCTGCTATTGGCGACAGCGTTCCTTTACCCACAGGAAGTCCATTGGCCATCACTAGTTCATCTTCACCAGCAATTTCTCCAAGTGTTGAGATATCTGAAAACACAAGCACTCCAGCAATCATCATAGATGATGCTTCTTCTACACCATTATTTACTGTTGAAGACTTCCCTTCTCTATCGCAAAGTGTCACTACAGATTCTGCAGTTGAAAACTCTCACCCTATGACTACTAGAAGAAAAGCAGGGGTTATTAAGGCAAATCCTAAATATGCTCTCTTTACTGTCAAGGAGAACTACCCTGAACCTAAGACAATTAAATCAGCCTTGAAAGATGAAGGATGGACAAATGCAATGACCGAAGAAGTCGATACTTTACATGTTACTCATACATGGGACTTAGTTCCCCCTAAAGAAGAAATTAAACCTCTTGGTTGCAGATGGGTTTTCAAAACCAAGCTTTTGTCTGACGGATCTCTAGACAAACTAAAAGCTCGCTTGGTTGCAAAAGGTTATGAACAAGAAGAAGGAGTTGATTTTGTGGAAACATATAGTCCAGTGGTGAGAACAGCGACAATAAGATCTGTTTTGCATACTGCAACAGTGAACAAGTGGGATATTAAACAGCTTGATGTTAAAAATGCCTTTTTACATGGTGATTTAAAAGAAACAGTATATATGATACAACCACCCGGATTTGAAGACAAAAGCCGCCCACACCATCTCTGCAAATTGAACAAAGCAATATATGGCCTCAAACAAGCACCGAGAGCTTGGTTTGATAAATTCAGTACGTTTTTGCTTGACTTTGGTTTTCTTTGCAGTTTGGGTGATCCATCTTTGTTTGTTTACAAAAAGGGAAAAGACTTGATGCATCTCCTCTTATATGTGGATGATATGTGTCTTACTGGAAACAATGACACTCTTCTCAACAGTCTTCTTGACAGTCTCAACAAAGAGTTCAGAATGAAAGATATGGGTCCTCTTCATTATTTTCTTGGTGTGCAGGCTCATTTTCACAAAGATAGGTTATTTTTATGTCAAGAAAAATATGCCACTGATCTTCTTATAACTGCAGGAATGAAAGATTGTGCTCCAATGCCCACTCCTCTTCCTCTGCAGCTAGATAAACTTCAAGGTCAACATGAACCATTTTCAGATCCCACGTATTTTCGAAGCTTAGCGGGAAAGCTCCAATATCTCACTTTGACCCGTCCAGACATTCAGTTCTCCGTCAACTATGTCTGTCAAAAGATGCACATGCCCACTGTGTCTGATTTTCAGCTTCTCAAACGGATTCTAAGATATATTAAAGGCACAGTTCAAATGGGGATCAATCTATCCAATAACTCGGATTCTACTCTTACCGCTTTCAGTGACAGTGATTATGCTGGTTGCAAAGCCACAAGACGCTCTACAGGTGGGTTTTGCACATTTCTTGGCTCCAATATTATTTCTTGGTCTGCAAAAAGGCATCCCACTGTTTCTAAATCATCAACTGAAGCGGAATATAGGACAATGTCAGAAGTTGCATCAGAAATCAAATGGATCTCATCTCTTCTTCGTGATCTTGGTGTTTCTCAACCGGTCACTCCGGAGTTTATTGTGACAATTTGTCTGCAGTATATTTGACTGCAAACCCGACTCTTCATAACAGGTCCAAACACTTTGATACCGACTTTCACTATGTCAGAGAAAGAGTTGCACTCGGCACACTGATCGTTAGACATGTTCCTGCAACAGATCAGCTAGCAGACGTATTTACAAAATCTCTGCCTCAAGAACCTTTCTATGCTCTTCGTTCCAAACTTGGTGTTGGTCTGCCACCCAACACAAGTTTGAGGGGGTGTATGAGACAAAACCAACAAGTTTTGCTCTGTTCTACACAAACACGTAATGGGCTTACTAAAGATCAGTCCAATAAGAGAAAAGAAGAAGGCCTCACGAGTAAAACAAAGCCCACAAGGTTCAGTTCACAAACTCTGCATCAAGACATTAAAAACAGAGAATCGCTCCAAACCTGCAACATTTGTACAGTCAAGCCTGCTCACCTAATAAAGCTGTGCAACCGTTACGTTCCTCTCAAAGCTCAGGGCATTAAATGCAGCTAGTCATAAGTCGTGTAATGATAGCTCACCTTCTGCTTTATGCTTCATGTCCTCTATATAAACAATAACAATGTAATCTTTTGGATTAAGTTGAATAAAGGTTTTTCACCATTATTGTCTTCTTCAAGCTTTTCTCAAGATCTTAAAAGATCTTTCAGTTAGGAGATGTGACTTTAAACTCTCGTGTTTAAAGATTGGCAGAGATGCCATGCCACTTATTCTAATAGATCCGATCGAACAATACATAAATATCGTTTTAGAGTTTAAATTTTGTTTAACGAAAATGCATATATATATTTTACATTTAATAGTTATAAGGAAACGATCTTGTATTAACAAAGGATAAATAAAAAAATTTCAAAAAAAAAAAAGATGAATTAGACAATCTTGAAAGTGATACAAATATCCATATCTGGCTTATTCGTGTATAAATAACAAGCACATAAGAGTTTGGCGTTTTATTGATAGTTTGATACACAAATAAAGTGTGTGTGGTTGGTTAGCTTTGTTCTCTGATTTTCAAAACTTGTGAACGAGCAATATTGATTCAAAGTGGTACGTAGAAGCGATTTAGACAATCTTGAAAGTGAACAATGATGGCTACTGGTGAGTTAAACACGTGATTAAAGAAGGTTAATTTTTTCATAAACTTTTCAATCACTGATCGATGTACTCTTAAAAATGAATACTTAAAAAGTATACGACTGCCAATTATTATTGAAAAAATAAGCTGGGACAAAGACTAAAAGTTCACTTAGCGAGTCCAAAAAAAGAGAATGACAGATAGGTGAGATCTGTGAACATGATCAATTCGACAATGTTATAACGTACACGATTGAATCATCTTTGTAATCATCTTGGTGATGTGATCAAAGTTTTTTTCTTCCGTATTGCAATATATTGAAATTATCGGTAACTAAACTAACACAACATATAAACTTTTTATAATAATTAATTAAAACCAGTAACATGCTCTGGTCTTAAAAGATGTATGAGTTTCAGTCTAGAACTTCTTATTCAAGAAAAAAAAAAAAAAAAAAAAAAACCAGTAATTTATGTATCCATGAATTTTCATTACAAGAAATCAATTTACAATGTTATTCATTTTCAGATATTTCTGAAATTTTCAGTGTATATTTATAAACTGTATATGTAAATGTTGTTTTCATATGTTTAATTTAATTTATTATAAATTCATATGTTTCTCCCTTTGTATGTTTTGATTAAAAGACCTTATTTCATGATTATAATAATCTTTATGTAAGTAAATGTAATGCATTTGTATGTTTTAGTCACAATAATGAACCTCTGACCAATAAGACGAGTCCACATGGAAAAGCGCGGGACATTCGACCATGCACGCGTCACATCTATAATGAAAGCACGTGAGATGCACATGGGCATGCCAGACTCACACACATTCCTCTGTTACCCTCTCTCTCTATTATCTTCCAAACAAAGTTTTAACTTTTAACTCTTTATCATATTTTATTTTTTGTTCTACAATTTGCTCTATTGTCAAAGGTACTAATCACTTCGTTAACATAATCCAAGATTAATATTAGGATTTTAAATGCAAAAACTCGTTTGATATCTTCTAAAACGAATGAAAGAGATACATGTAGCCCAGTTATATGGTATATCACAGTTTTCTATCTAATATTTCTGTTTATAAAGGATTGGATTATGAAAATTTTCATTTCAAGTTTGCTAGAACTATTAGCCCATTGGGTTTGCTTTCAAACTATTCAATTACGAGTTGGGCTAAGAAAACCCAATTCCGGTTAAACCGTGCAATATATTGAAATTAAAGTGAGCTACGTACATTTTGGTCGTAAACTCCTTTTTTTTTCTTTGTTATTTATAGACTTATAGTAATTGTAAATATTTATTTAACGTAAAGTGAAAAAGCTATCTACTTCACATGTTGATAACACATAGCTTGAACGATATTTACATGAATGGGAAAATTAGGGTGTTGTATCAAAATATCGGAAATGAATATGGAATGATTATATCAAAGACCACAAGAAAAAAGAAAAAGGAAAAAAAACAGTTGCTTGAATTATTAATTAAAAAAATAATAATTTGGAATGAGACATCAGGTGAAATTGTAGGTGAAAATCTCCACCAGAATTGAATATTTAAAAACTTTTTTTTCTAGTCCAGGAATAAAATACATAGCATGCAGCAGCCTTATTTGAGAGACTTGTACGGGTCAAATAGGCAGTGACGTTATTTCATGTTTTAGCAATCTCTGCTTGCCCATGAAATACCACTTTTTTTTTTTTGGTAAAAGAGAGGAGACAAAGTCTCCATGCTTAACTAACTAAAAATAAAATGTAACATTACACACGAATACACCGGGGAAACTTAGTCCCGTTAGCATCGTCCAACAAAAAAGAAACAACTTCATTCGGACAAGAATCAAATAAGTGAAGCCCTAGCGGTAACAAGAACGCATAGTTAGCTAACCCATCCGCAAGACGGTTATCTTCCCTATACACATGAGAAATACGGACTATCCAGTCCCTCGAGAAGAAGCCATGGCACAAACGCACCAGGAAAGAAAGCGGATGAGCATCGCTAATCCCTTTCCGTAAAAAACCCACCACCAACTCCGAATCCACTTCCAACTCCACCCGCCGAAAACCTTTGTCCCAAGCAATGAGAAGACCATAGTAGACTCCCCATAATTCTGCTAGAGGCGCTGAGCAAGACCCAATGTGAAGAGAAAAACCTCCCAACCACAACCCCTCCACATCACGAACCGCTCCACCTGCCGAAGAAAGCGCCAGAGACCCCCGCGACGCCCCATCCGTCGAAATTTTAACCCATCCGTCAGCCGGCTTCTTCCATCCCACCATTCTCTCTACTCTTGCACCTCCACGCAACTCTTTATTCGCAAGAGAATGCGCTTTTACCACATCCGTAGAGAGATCTTTAATAAACCGCACCCTATCCCGACACTTTCCATTCTCGCCGAAAATATTACCGCACCTCCACTTCCACCCCCACCATATTGCCATGCTGAAAACAGTTGGCCAATTTTCCATCCCCACATGCGATCCAGCACTCAAGTTACCAAACAACCACTCCATTAAAGACATAGAAAAAAATTCTTGTCGAGACCGCTGGGGCACCAACCTCTTCCAAACTCCCGCAATTGCGGGGCAGTCTCTTAGCACATGTAAAATCGATTCCAGCCCTCCCTTACACACTTCACACACTTCACTAGTCCCAATATGCCGTCGTACCCGCTCCACATTAGTCATGGTTACTTGGTG
>NW_006238922.1:10191797-10197479 GCF_000375325.1 Capsella rubella | reverse complement strand
CGATCATCCGTATGCGAAAACTCTTGAAGAACAACCGCATAAATCCGGTGAATAATGTGTGTGGGAAGAAACTGAGCCAACTGAACCATATTCCAGCCCGACCCCATGACCCAGTAATCCTTAGCACACTTATGCACTTCACTCACAGGTAACTGAACCACAGCCCACTCCAAAAGCGGTTCTGCTAGCAGCCAACGATCCAACCAAAAACGTATGCGTCGTCCATTTTCGGGAACCCAGCCCATTCCCTTAAAAACCACCTCTCGGAAACCCACTACCACACTCCGCCAAGTAGACGAGCAGTTACTTTTAGTTACAACCCATGACTGATCATGCACATCCCCTACTTTGTATTTCTTTCGTAGCAACCGTGCCCATAAACTCTCACTATCGTTAAGTAGTCTCCAAGCTACCTTTCCGAGAAGTGCTTTATTCATATCACCCGCAGCTCGTAAACCAAGCCCTCCCTCCACCTTAGGCTTGCATATCTTTCCCCAAGATAAAAGATGTACCTTTTTTTTCTCCGGAGTACTACCCCATACAAACGACCGAGACGCTTTGTCCATTCGTTCCAAAGCGGAAGCCGGTAAGAGAATAGAGCTCATCGAGTGAACCGGTATAGAAGCTAAAACCGACTTAGTGAGTGTAATTCTCCCTGCCAAACTCAAACTCCGTCCCTTCCAACCCGCCAGTCGAGACGAAACCTTCTCAAGCACCTCACCATAAGTATCTTTATTAATACGTTTATGGAGTATAGGCATTCCCAAATATTTCCCCAAGTCTCGAGTCAAACTAATACCACTCTCCCTAGTTATCAACTGCTCCATGTCACGACTCACATTCTTTGAAAAAAATATTTTCGACTTTTCCAAACTAACCTTTTGCCCCGAGGCCATGCAAAATTTCTCCAAGACCATCCGAATAACCCTAATCTGCGTCACGGAAGCCTCATCAAACAAAATAAGGTCATCAGCGAAGCATATATGCGATAACATTGGACCTCCTTGCGAGAGCCTTATCGGTTTCCAAGTCCCATTGCCAACCGCTATATCAATTTGATGACAAAGTCGTTCAAGGCAAAGCACAAACAAATACGGAGATAGCGGATCCCCTTGTCGGATATATATGCTCTATCATTTTTTAGTTGCTATTATATAATTAGTATGAGTTTTATAAAAATGTATTCGTTCCTATTTATTATATATTATATCTAATTTTCTCATTCAGTTATACACAGAATAAAACTTCTCTCAATTAACGTCAACTACTACTACGCAAAATTCAAACAAATATTGTTTTTTCCGGTTAATCACGAAAAATAAAATTATAAATAAATAACACGAAAAAGCTACAAACGCTGTTTTCTTAAAGGAAAAAAAAAAACTATAAAACGAGGATCAAACAATTATGTCCTCATTGGTTGGTATAATATATAATTAGCGAACTATACACAAAATCCTCCTAATCATCATCAAATCTTTGCTTTTTCACCCGAAACAGGCGTTTCAATCTTTTGACTTTTTGACTTTCAACCAAAACCAGTCAACAGAGGGAAGAGGAAGAGGAAATTGTCATCCGTGACCGGCTGCTCACATCTGCCCCCTCCTGAACGGCATTAGAGTCGTTATCTGCTGCACCAGTCACACATTCACACCGAGGACACATGGTTAAAGACGAGGTCGATGACGGCTTTAGAGCTCGTAGCTCTTCAACTTCTATTTGTAGCCGTCGGTTTTGCTCTTTCAACGACCCGAACCATCTCTTTAGATACTCGCATTCCATCTCCGTGTGCTTTAGCTTACTCCTACGTACGTACACATCAAATTTTGTGTAACCATATTGTTTTGTTAATGTGGTTATGCTTACTAGCTATTAGATTAATATGCTTACGTACATCCTACGTGATTTCTATGTTTTCACCTAGATATACCAACCAATGCACATCCATAAGCTAAATTTTATCAATATATATAACGAGGTTGGTGTTTGAGAAATTTCTACTTTTAGAAGACTATTCTACCGACCTTTGCATATAACTATAAGTTAATAAACGTGTGTTGTACTATGTGTTCACATGTGATACTATATATGTAAGTGATTGCTTAATTGACCCGTAATGCCCATACGTTATAAGAAGATCATCTTGACATATATCATGTTTTTCTAGACTTCTACTTCTCGGACAAATCTAATACAGTAACGTTTGTTTCAAACATAACATCATTCTTCTGATAGTATTCATACTCAAACCGCTGTAACTAATTAATATATACCAATAATTTAATTACTATTAGATTTGAGTAAATGGTAACTATACAATGAAGGATATATATTGAAAACTCTTTAGGCTCTTCATTCATCAAATTTATAACTTTGTCGGGCTATGCAATGTAATTAAATTTCTTCTTTATGGACTTCATGAACTAACTACAATCGACGCGTAAATGTACTACGTGATACACATTCATGATGTTATGTCTATGTCGAATATGTAGAGTGTAGACAATAACAGAGAAAACATTCACAAAAAGTGTATGTGTGTGTTTAAGTTTCATAAAAAGTTAGATGTATACTATATGGGACAAACATCATAATTGTGGACTGGCCAAAGATGAGCTGAAAATATAAAACACATCATTTATTGTCTCTAACTTTGTCCCTCATGTTCCCTATCGCTTTTTTCTTGTTGATGCATTCATTTCATCCTATATTTTTGATTTAAAATCAACATGAACATTTTAGATATAGACACGTAGACACAAAAATAAGACTACGGGCTTTTCATGTGTCGCATAAAATGGATGATAACTATGTTTTCTATGGGAATCAACGTGAAACACTTGGATAAGAAAAAAAGATCACTTCTACTTTACTACATTTTTCTAAACTATAATTGTAGTATATATGGTGAATTATGTTGAGAATCTAAGTTACGATCGCACACGATCTCTTTATATATAAATATTCTGTCAACGCACTCTCTCATTAATTAATATATTCTCAACCACTAAAATATAGTTCCAAAAACCCTATAGTTTAATAAACACAATTCTATACGATTTGTAATTCTTAGTTTCCTTGATTTATACGTGTTAACTATGTATATTATATGAATGATGCAATATATGAAGAAGTAGATAGATACGTACCGAGCTCTTCGGTTTTGAAACCACACCTCAACTTGCCTTTGACTAAGCTTCAAAAAGGTGGCCAAATCTTTTTTTTGCTTCTGTGGTTTCATAATCAGCCACCCAAATTAAAAACATAATCAGCCGACATGATCATCAGAAATATTTTATTTCTAACTCTTTTCTCTTTCTTCTTTCTCTATTTCAGCGTAAGCAAAACATATACGGAACCATTAATAATTCTACAGTTATACTTACAGGGGTTAAGGTATGGTTTTGTATGAAACTCTCTTCAAGAAGATGTGATTGCTCTTTGGTTAGACGGAGCTTTTTGCGTCGCTTGCCGCCAGAGTTACTATCCTCTTCGTTGGCATGTTGCGTTGCACCCATCATATGATCTTCTTCCATCTTTGGAGTTTGGTTTATGTCAAAATCTCTCATCCCGTGATAATCACCTACCAAAGTTATTTTTAATTATATATCTTTCAAAGACGCACTATATATTAAAACTATATGATTTAATAAAACCTATGGATATGATCTTACCAGGTGATGAAGGAGATGGAGAGAAGCTTGGAATTGATATTGTTAATTCTAAAGAGCTTGAATTAGGTGAGATGGCCATGGATGAGGAGAAAAAAAAGTAGAGAATCAATAGAATTTGATGAAGAAGAAGAAGAAGATAGTGTTTTTTTCGGAAGAGAAAAAGTAAAGTTGAAGTTTTATATGATAATGGAAATGTATACACACACATGTGAAAGAACAAAAGAAAAAAAAAAGCGAAACAAAGGAGAAAAGATTTTGTGATAAGCGTGGAATATGGAATAAGGAATTAAGCTTAAGAGAAATATCCAACAAAATATGTAAAATATTTAAAAGTAAGAAACACGACAAAATATATTTACAAAAAAAAAAAAAAAAAGTTTCAAGCAGAGAGTCAAATGAAAGGAACAAAAATTGAGGGAGAAATAAAAGAGAAATGGCCAGTGGTATAATAATAATAAGTTGATGGAATAATAAAAGGAAAGATAGAATATAATTAATCAAAGAAGTGTGTGTAAGTGTGATTGGTGGATTTGGAGAGAAAGAAGAGGTTTGACTAATGTTGTGAAGTCAAATCAGATTCGTGTAATCAAATAATAATAAATACCCAATTTTTTTTTTTTTTTGGAGTTTAGTAAATTCATTTCTTTGGCCGTGTGTATAGGACTATAACGGGTAGTCAAAGTTGTTTATGCGTTGAGAGCGTTACAATGACTTTGCACAAGTAACAAGTTGCAATACTAATCTTAGAATAGTCTATACTTAAATGGATCTATAATAGATTAATACCATGTTAATTACATAAGAAAACTGAAAATTTAAATCACGTACCATCTTAAAAATATAAATATGCTTGGAATTTATAGGTTATATATTGTATTATATAGTTGTACAGAAATATAGATTTAGGTTGGCTCGGCAGGGTTTAGGAGCTACCCTTGACTCTCTCAGTTAGGAGATTCTCAATACAAATATTTAACGATTTTGATGATTTATAATTTAATTTTCGTAGGATCATACACGATATAGTTTTTAATGATATACATACACATATTGTCCACGGATTGTGAGATAATGAACTTGTTATATCATTGGTTAGGATGGGGCATGCATGACCAAAATTTCCAAAATGTCTTATATTTTTACTGGTCACTACTCATCCAATACATCCATGCCTTTCGGCTTTTGTATCCTAAGTGGAGTGGTTCTGGGACCTTCCTACCTGCTTTTGTTTTATCTAGCCGACCTTGATCCGATCCGGTTTACTTAGTGTGAAACTTACTGTGCTAAAACTTTTAAGCTAATCAACACATGAAATACAATGAAAAGAGGGTTCTTTTGAATCCTTTCACAACCTCCTAGTAAACAATCTTCAGTGATCTCTCTCCTCTTCTTCTCCTACGAGGCACATTACAACATTACAATACTATTGTACAAAACTTTTTTTTGATCTCATGAGGAAGAAGGCGAGTAAGCTAAGTTATAATTAGTCTTTTGTTCTTCACATTGTATGCAACGTAAAGAAAATTGTTGTGGTTTTAGTTATATGCAATATCCATTTAGACTGTACTTTTGAAATTACATATAACTTTTTTTTTTTTTGGGTTAACCAAAATAACCAAAACACTGAAACAGTACTTAAAAAGAAAACACAAGGTTTTCTCTCAATGTAGCGAAATCGGCACCTAATATCAAAATTCTTAGTTTGATTTGTTGTTGATTTAAAGAGTCGTCAAATAAGCAAATATTAAACCAAAAACTAATTAAACCAAAAAATATCCAAGAAAATCGAAAAATCAACTCAACCTTAATCACCAACAAGGGAAAACTTAAACGGAGCTTAGTTCGGAACAATCAAGAAATCTGAAAATTTAGTGTATTATGAACATTCCACTTAATTAAAAAATTTTACTAAAAGAAAATATATAGACTGGTTTACAAGTCGGCCAAGAAACAAAAGATGTGACAAAAAAAAAGAACACAGATAGAAAGAATAAACTAACTAATATAT
>NW_006238922.1:10179805-10191697 GCF_000375325.1 Capsella rubella | reverse complement strand
TACAAAACCAAAAAAAACTATAGTTCTCTCTTTTTTTTTTTTCATCAACCCTACAGTTTCTTCATGGCTCACTCGTCGTCACTCGTCTTTCAAAAGATCAGCACGGCAGAGAGGGCAATACTTACTCGAAAGTAACCACTCGTTGATACAATAATCATGAAACACATGGCCACATTTTTGCGTGAAGATTAAGTCTCGTCCCTCTTCCAAGCAAATAGGGCATGTTTCCATCTCTGGTAACTCGAATATTGGTGGAGATAATGTGACGTTAAGGGAGATATACAATGGTCCTGGAACTCGCTTGGCCTCGGAAGCGATAATGTAGGAGAGAATATTGCATAAGTAAGGATCTGGGAGGGCTGGATAAAGAAGAGGATACATGTTGTATTCATCAAAGCTAAGTATTTTGTTCAAAAGGAGGTGAGGTGTTGGGAACGGAGGAGGAGGAGTGGTTGATCCGACCACGTTTTTACGGGTTACTCTGATTTCCACAGTGTTAGATGTGGATTTGTGCATAACTACTGGACCGATGCTCACATATACTTTCCCACTCATTCTTTGGGATTAGTGGAGAATACAACAATAAAAAGTGATAGACCTCAAGGAAATAAGAAGGATTTGATAAGAAAAAAACGATGAAAGTGTGTCCAATATATATATATCGAAACGAAAACGCGTTTTAGAAAATCTAATATAGAGGGGAAATGTTATATTTCCTTTTATTTTTATTTTTTTTGGTAGGAATTTCCTTTTATTTTTTTTTGTGCAGATGGAAGTTTTATTGTTCCTTCTGTTAATATATTAATAAAAAGATTCATGCTCATTATGTTTTGTTTTTCTTTTTGTAATATTACTTTTTAAGCTTACCAATATTCCTTATTTGGACAAACGTTACATGATGCACAAGTATAAAAACAGAGTTTCTTCTTTTCTAGTTTGTTTGAGATTGAGACTGAGATTGAGATTGAGATTGAGATTGAGATTGAGATTTGAGAGAGATTGTTCTTCATTTGATTTCCCTTGTCTCTCTGGGTTGAAACGGGTTAACAAAACTCATTTTGTCATGTAGGCTTATGTTCTGTTTCTTTTAATCAAACGAGTGAGTGCGGTCCACAGAGACTGAGAGCTAGACAGTTAGGCGTTTATGAATATGAAAACTATTGAACCATGTTTCAGATCCGACATACATCATGATCTGCCCTTCTTTTTCACTTCTTTTTCTATACATCATGATTACCCTTTGTCATCTTCTGGTCTTCTGCTGGTTTCAAGCTCTTCTTCTTCAAGTAATCTCCTTCCCCACAATATACCACAACATCAGAGTTGCAAGTATCGTTGTACGCTGCCCCTTCAGATATCACGAGGCTTGTTGCTACTTGTAAGCCATCAATATGCATAAAATCAACTCGATGAAAAATAAAAACTTTACAAATAATTTTGGTTGAGTAATTTAGAAGATGAAAATAAACTAATATGTGTATTCCAATAATTACTAGTTACGTCGGCTGATTTAAGAGCTTAGTGAAACCACACGTGCTAGTGGTCTCTCTAAACCAAGAATGTAGCAGTTCCACAGTCACTCAATAATATATATGCTACTATGGACTACTGAAGAAGCTTATTGCAAGTTCCAACACCAATGGCTGCAGCGAGATGCCAACCAGCGTGAATGAATGGTGTTTCAGGGAAAAGATCATCAGCTATGAACAATGCTCCACCCAACAACGAAGACATCTTGTGTACATCATGAGCCATTTTTAAATCTGGATCCTTTAAGGCTCGTTTGGCAAATGCTACCTGTGTCAAAAGTTGAGAGATTTGGTTAGATTTTGCATCAACTGAGATTTTAGTTACATGTGAGTGAAAAGTTGAGATTTCTTAGCACCTCCATCATTCCAGTGTGAACAGCTGATACCACGAGAGGCTGGAACGGTAGAGCTAAAGCTGATGCAGCCATCAAGAACTTTTGGTTCTCTTCTCTAAGAGCCCTCGTTAGACACTATCAAAGTATATAACGGATAGTAAGTAAAACAGAACATCCTCAAGATTTTGAGGTACTAATAAAAGTTGCAAGCTTTAGTTATCTTCAATGGGGAGCAATTTTGGGATGGGAAAAAGTTAAAGACTTACTACTGTTGCTGTAGCTATCATTGTGTAATCGGCCCATCTAAGATACTTCCTCAATTTCCCTCTTGAAGAATGATACAAACTCGATGCGATTCCAACACCAATTAAGGAGTTTGCATACACCTTCATGTTCAGGTTTTTCCTATAGTCGAGAGAGCATATGCGTTCAAAATTCAATCATCGTTTGAAAGAACATAAACTGTATATATAAAATCAGATAGACAAAAAGGGATGATTACCTCGGTGCCTGCATACCGAGGAAAATGAAAGGGATGGATGTGATCACATTAGCAGCTGTTTCTAAGATACTCCGATCACCTGTCAAGATATCGTAATGAATACCAAAACAATTGAGATACAACACACAGAGATGCAAAGAGATAGACGAAAACAAAGATGGAAAGAACTAAGTAGCATATGTCAGACTTACCGTGGATGCAACAATGGATAGGTCTTAAGCATGGAGGTCTTTGTTGCCAGACACGTCTACAGAAAGATAAAAAGAAGAGCACTGAATCAAACACCAAACTTCAAGATACAATGAACAACAACTCTGAACAATATAATTGCATCAAGGACCATTTAAACTTACTCAATGAATAGCCTCTGCTTAGTTCCAGCATCAGCGGACTCAAAGCCAGACACTTGGTCGATACTCTCAAATCCAAAAGGAGAATGAGACACAACACGAACCCCATGGATACCCTCAAGGGCTTTACTCGTCTTCGATACGCTCTGAGGGCTCATAGGGAAGAAAGGATTCAATATCAAAGACCCACCCAGACAAAACCTTTAGCTAGCCAGCAAATTACTTGCTGGTCTAGCCTGGCTTGGTTCTGCTTTCTTCAGCTGCTGCTACTCTACAACTATTGAAAATTATTTCAATATGAACATAAGAGACATTGAAACAAACATTAAAAAAATTTAACCAATAAAAATCTTAAAATTAAGTTTTTTTGCCAGATTGAAAAAAAAATAGGCACGAGTCGTTTGAAGATCCTGTTAAACTAAAAAATAGATTTGCTTCACTGTGAAAACAAACAAACCCAGAGTTTCATATCCAAAAATTGATCTCGCAGGCATGCAACAATAAATTCAAATTCAATGTTAAGCAAAAGATACGATTGAATCATATAATTCAGAACAGATTTAGCTCAGTGAGAGGAAATTTATAGCTTGAAGTAAAGAAACGAACCTTTATGATGTTGTGATGGTAACTACACAGAGAGATCGAAGTTGAACCTTAAAGCGATGAAGATTTATAAAAGATAATAATGGAAGTAACAAATATGTAAAAGAGTTTTGGAAAAAAAAAAAGGAGAAGTAGAAGAAGAAGAAAAGGAAATAGCGACAGAGATGAGTCACGAATCTTCTTGTTTTGACTCTTATGGCATATTCTTTCTACAAAACAAAACTACAAGTCGGCTGTTTCTCGTACCGAATCCCCGGTTTAATCCGGTTCTGTTTCTTTTACTCTTAAGCATATGGGCCATATATGGATTGAGCCCAATATTGCTACCTTACGGGATTGAGCCAGATGTTGCTACCTTAACGGGCTTAGTCTTGTTTAGTTCTCCAATATTTATTAATGTATGGTCGAAATGTATTTGTTTATTATTCAATATTTTAAATTGCTAGTTTATGTCAAACATATTTTTAATATGATATAGAACTTTGCTAGTCTTACTCTAGTATGTATTTGAAAACAAAAAAAAAAGAAAGATATATATAACCAGTATTCTAAATTGAAATAAATGATCATGGAAAGAAAAGTGGTGGTGCAAATCCTTATGATTTAGGTCACCTATCATTTAAATTGAACGTATATAATAAGAGCCATAATAAATATTCTTGGATTTAAATATAAATGGCGACATATCAACAATACTAGCATAAGTCATTAATGTCTTGATATATATTTATGTTCGTATTTCTTGGTCATAACTCATGTCTTTTTTTTTTTGGGAAAAGATAACTCATAAGTCATTTGTATTATTATACAGAAATACTCCATATATTACATACATCACTTCCTTACGAAAAATGAAAAACTAATCAATACTAAACAAACAAAAATTGAATTACCAGGAATTTTGATAATTAATTAAGTAACCATAATATTTGAAAAAAAAAACTTCTTTAAGAAACTAATTTAATTACATATTATTGTGAGAAAAACAACAAACAAGAATAGGTGTATACATAAAACAAATAAATGCATGAGAGAAAACAGAAGTACCTAAGATTTGTTTTTTATTTTATTTTTCACAACTACATAAGAAAATGCACAAGTTATCAATTTTTGGTTATAAATACAAGTTATTGCGAAGTCATTAAATGATCAAACACCGTTTTATTAACATTAACTAGTTTCTATATAAAAACAAGGCTAAATGCTATCCTATCCTATGCCCAAAGAAGACAATAACTAGTGAGTGCCGAAATTAATACTAAAGAACACACATTCTTATGAAATGAATTTAAACTTTTAGGTCAAAACAAATAGTGCATTAATGAATATTTTCGACCGATACTTATATAGCTAGAGAATCTTTGGGAGTGCTAAAAGAAGGTCCATCATAATTAAGACCGTTATGTGTCGTCGTAATACATATCAATGTGTTATACTAGTAAAAGAAGTAGTGATGCACTAATATTTAAATCTAATTACACAATTCCCAATGGTTGAAAATCAAACGCGGTCTCAAAATTCAAGTTTATACTATGTTTTCATCTTTATTTTTTATTTTTTGTATGTCGATTTTGTCTTTACCACGACACAATATTCGAATTGGTTCTCTAGTCTATTTGATTTATATACAATACAACTCGGAGGGTTTACAAAAAAAAAAAAATAATAATAATAATAATAAAATACAATACAACTCGGAATCTTAGCAATTGCATGCATTTCATATACATAAAACGTTACTAATTCATGTTTAACAAAAACACACGCCGTAGTAACAAGCAACAAGACATGAAAACCCGTGTGGCATCGGTTCTATGACCAAGGACGTAAAGCCGCTATGGCATTATGTTTGAATTCATCGTCTGCAACACACTGCACATAAAATTTACTTGGTCATATTGTCTCATTGGCCTAGATATTTTTACTTGTAACGGATTTGCAAAAAAAAAAACAAAAAAAAATGAAAAACGCCATACCGAACGTTCAAGCTTGTAGACATTTATTGACGTGACTGCGTATAGTTAAGAAGATGTAGCTAGAAAAGTGAGGATTATGTAGAAATAGGAAAAAGGTAAAGAAGAGAGGCAGATGGGAGCAATAAAGAAGATGGACAGTGTCACAGACACCAGACCACAGCCCTGGCCTGAACATTTCTCTTCTCCACATACATATATAATATATGCATGTGTCCTTTATAGCAAACAAATAATATCAACCTCGGTCACTCAATCTCGTTATTTCTTTCATTCATTAACTAGTTTCAATGTTAAACACGTATATATGCTAAGATAAAATGAACGATTACGACAAAAAAAAATGTTTTACTTAGTTTAGTTGAAACATATCTTGTTTATATAAAATATGGATGATATGAATATTTCATACTTCGATTTTGTTGCAAACTTTTTTTTTCCATTCACTTCTCACAGCCCTAGAAGGCTAGACCATTTTTGGAAGTGGTTTTCA
Organism: Capsella rubella; assembly: GCF_000375325.1. Lineage (NCBI taxonomy): Eukaryota > Viridiplantae > Streptophyta > Magnoliopsida > Brassicales > Brassicaceae > Capsella > Capsella rubella. Next base: position 10,185,912 of record NW_006238922.1, on the reverse strand, counting down.
CCTCTCTTTTTCCTGATATGGCAGTAAAATGATTTTTAATATGTAATGGCAGTAAAATGATTTTTAATATGTAATTATTACTGTTAAATTTTAGTATGTCTTAAAAGATTTCAATCCATTTATACTAGCATCTTTTTACCCTTATTTATTTGTTTGTTTGTTAAAAGCTATAACACTAATGTAAAGTACCTTTTAACTCTTAGGTAACTAATACATTGTTTCTCTTAAAAAAACGACTGTGATGGATATAATGCAAAAAGCTGGTAAAAGACCTTGGTTGATCGGGTATCGAAGGAATCCCTTTACTTTGAAACTAATAGTGCAAGCTTTGTTATGCCGAAACCTAAACCTAAATGCCACTTCTGTCGGAAGATGTAATCCCCACGAAACCACGGTTGTGAATGCTTTTACGCAATTTTGAAATTCGAGTGATAAAATATTTTGAGATGGGTGCTGTTTTGTACGCTTTGCAGATGTGTCCATACTCAATGGATAGTGTTGAACAGTTAGTTTAACCTTTTTTGTTTGTTTGCCACTGAGCAGTTGAAGTAAATCTCAAACTTTTAGGGTACTCAAAATAATTAAATAGGTTATATAAAAAGATGGTAATGGTAATAGTAATATGAGAGAGAACTATTCCCACTTACTCAATTAGTAGGGGTAGGTATATGTTGAGAGCAAAGAGAAAAGTTATGGATTTATTTATGAGGGTAGATGCTGAACAAGGAAGCTAAATATGATTCAGAGCTTCTTCTGCACACACTTTCTCAAATTCCAATTACTAAAACCATATTACTCATTTCTTTAAACAGTACACAGCAAAGCTTCTTCTGTTCTAGTCTTCTCAAGTTACAACCACCAAGACAGACAGTAACACCATACCATCTCCTTTCTTAAAACATCACACACCAAATGAGATGTGTGAATGTTTTGCACTAGCCTTCTCAAATTTCAACCACTAAATATCCAAACCATCTCACAATTCTTGAAACATAACACACCAAATAAAAGACAACTCAATATTTCTAAGTTATTGATTTCTCTTTAGTTATAACACACCGAATAAACCACAAACAACATTGTAACCGTTGCAACACTTGTAACCAGTTTAGAATTTTCCTCTTTAGTTATATAAAGTATCAAGATAATTTAATCTCCTTTAGTTATAAATTCTCAATACTAACATTAAAAGAGTTGAATATAGCCGAACACAATCCCTACCCTAAAAGCTAAATATAATCGTTTCTCTATGCTCCATGAATTAAAAAAAAAACAAAAAAATAGGATCTCCAAACTTACAAAATCTATAACAAACACGATTTTACATAAACGCCAGTACCTTCGGATCGCGATTGGCGTTCCACGTTTGCGTTTTACTTCGTAGCCCTCGTAGGTGGTGGGTGAAGGGAGGGTAAGTGATAATAATAGCAACGCGTAAAAAGTTAGTTGTGGAGAGGATTGGGACCCGTGTGAACTACTCTCTTGTCGTCTCCATAAATGTCATCTACTCTTCTCAATGGCCCACGAAACGTCGCCGTAGTAGTAGTAGTAGTACTGTAGCTCAGAGCCTTTCTCGACGGTGGCGACGGAGACACGACGAAGTGACGACGAGAAAAACCAACAGAAGAAGAAGAAGCTGACGAAGACAAACCTATCTGAAAACTGACAAAGAAGAGAAAGAAGAAAAAGAAGGAACACATGTTCAAGAAGTTCTTGTCCCATCTTGTTCTGTTATTTCCATGTCTCTCTCTTGGTACAAACACGTGAGTCGTCATCTCACAAAAGCCTTGTTCCGGAGTAACAAGAAACTGACGAACATGAAGACAAAGGGACAGTGAAAAGAAGTCAAAGCGAAAAAAAACAAGAGAGAAGAAGGAGAAGTAGAAGAAGAAGAAGAAGAGAGAAGTGAGTTTTATTTGGAATGCAAAGTTTGTTGTCTTGTGGGTAATAATAAGATTTTTCTTTGTCTTTTTTTTTGACTTGTTAAAAGTTATTTTGTTGCTTTTTTGCTCCTTATGGGTCTTCGGATCCTTCTAAGATCTGGCACTGTTCTTTCCTCTAAAAGGCAAAAGCTTTACAAGAATTCTTTTTTTTTTTTTTTTTTGCAGTCTCTCTCTCTCTATCTCTTTGTCTCGGAAGTCGTAAGCAAAGAGAGTGTGTGTGTGTGGTCTGTAGAGAAAACAAAGTACGACAGGCGGTATTAATAACGGCTGTCACCTCTTTGTGTTTATTCGAGGGAAGCGTCTTTGAAAGCACTCTCTTCTCTTTTCCATTACTATAATACTATCTTCACTTTTTTTGTATTTTTGTGTTGTTTTAATGAATACGTTACTACTAGTAATGTTGACTAGTTATGAGTTTTGACGTGCTAATAATTTGTGTTTAGGGGAGTTTTTTCTTGGTAATGACGACGATGAGTTGTGTTATTAGTAAATCTCATATGATGTAACAGTGACACATTGGCCAATGTTTTCTTTTGAGGCATTTGACTTTGTAGGTTTAGGACAGCTCACTGTGCTTAAAATAAACACCCTACTCTTTTTTTCTTTTCAATCGATTATTGCGGTCAAAGTAGATGAGATTGCGACGTTGTAGTCGATTTTTAAAAGAACTAAATTTGTGTGTGTATACCATTTTAATTCTACGGTTAGATATCAGGAATACTATAATTAGTATTACTGTATTAAGTTTAAAGTGATACAATAAGTGATAATGTCTTGAGACTCTTGACCAAGAAAAAACAAAACAATAATTGCTGCAATATCTCTGAATCCATGACTTTATATCATAAACTCACATATATAACATCATGATTTTATTTTTTTGGCGTGGCAGAATTATTAGTGTATGACAAAAACTCGGATTTCAAAAATTATTTTGTTCACCAGCATCACCCACGCAGTCGATCGTAAATAAGATCCGGTTTCATTAGTAAATAAACAAAAACGTACGAGAATTCATTTTTTTTTTTGTTATGAATCATAGTGGATTGTCATAACAAGCCCAGTAAAGCCCGACTCATGTAAAGCCCGGTCCGGCCCAATGTTATGGAGGTGTAACTTGTATTAGGATTTACTTGTAACCTCCTTTGTATAAACCTATATATATGACTTTAACCTAATGAATAAAGAATCCCAGTTCCCTCTCTATTCTCTCTAGTCTATAACACGTTATCAGCACGATTCTCTAAAAACCCTAAAAGCTAAAATCACTTCTAAACCCTAAACTTAAAAATCTCGGCGGCTACTGTTCATCCGTTACTGTTCATCGTCAACACTGTTCACCGCCGTCACTGTTCATCGGCGGTTACTGTTCATCGCGGATCTTTTCAGAAGCTTGAGAAACCGAGGTCTTTAGCTCCCGGTCCAAACCATTCAGAATCCAATTGGTGATAAAGAGGTAAACACCATGAACCCTAAAACAATTGATTCATGTTTTATAAAACCTAAAACCATGATTTTGAACATGTGATTGTTGATTAAAGTGCTTTTCATATGAATTTGTAAAACCCTAGAAATATGAAATTGTTGTTTAAAGTACTTTTCACATGCAAATATGAAACCCTAAAAAACATGAATTGTTGTTTGGACCACTTTTCATGCGTTTATAAAATATGAGATTGTTCTTTGGACTACTTTTCATGCAACCTAAAATCGATTGTAAACTTGTTTTTTCATATGGATTGATGTTTGCTAATATTAATATGAATTATGAAATCCTAATACTTGATTAACATGAAATCAAATATGTATGCATGATCACCTTAGATTTTCTCTTTATGAAATCGAATATGAATGCATGATCACCTTAGATTTTCTCTTTATAAAATCGATCAATGCTTGAGCACCTAGAACTGCATGATAAATTCTAAAGTATTAAGATCATGAAAATTATATGCTTGAAATTGCATGATGGATGATGGATGTTTGATCTTATAGATATCGCATGCTAGGATGCTTGATTAAAATCGCATGAATGCTTGAGCACCTAGAACTGCATGATATATTCTAAAGTATTAAGATCATGAAATATATGCTTGAAATTGCATGATGGGTGTTTGATCTTATAGAAATTGCATGCTAGGATGCTTGTTTAAAATCGCATGAATATATGATGAATAAGAATTTCGTTCGGCATGTATGAGACTATAAGACCATGAGATAATGAGATTATGAGATTATGAGAATCTCGTTTGGCATGTATAAGACTATAAGACCATGAGATATGAGAATAATAAGACAGTGCATGGACCTTGTCCGGGATGATCGTTCGGAGAAAAGGGGACGCGGCTCGGCGAGTTTATACTCGTCCGAACTGATGCGCGGGCTACCTCTCTACCGGACGGTTGGAACGGGCAACGGTAATAAAAAGGTTTATAATGAAACCTAAACATGAGCATTTGTCCTTCTTTTGAGATATCAAAACTCAATAACTTGGATTTTAACGCCCTTAATCTCTTGGGAGATAATTATTTGAAATATGCGTTGGATGTTAAGATCATCCTAACATCAAAGGGGCTCGTTGAATATATTGTTGATGGCAATGACGAGCCCGATATGAATAAGGCAAATATTCGCCATCACCTTGTGGAGAGTCTCAAGGATTAGTACTTGTCTATATTGAGAATCCCTTGGACCTTTGGAACGAACTCAAAAATCGTTATGATCACCAACGTACGGTGTCACTACCAAAGGCCATGTATGATTGGATAAATCTCAAGATCCAGGATTTTAAATCCGTGGACAGATATAACTCAGCCATGTTTAAGATAGTTTATATCTTGAAACTGTGTGGAGAAGAGATAAGTGAGAAGGATATATTTGAGAAAACCTTCTCCACCTTCCACACAAGTAACGTATTGTTATAACAACAATATCGTGAAAAGGGCTTTGAGACATATGCAAGTCTGATCTCATGTTTATTGCTCACCGAGCAAAACAATGAATTGCTAATGAGAAATAGCGAGATGAGACCTCCCGGGACAGCCCCACTCCCTGAAACCAATGTTGTTGCATCGGATAAGAAAGAAGCCAAAGAGGCTCACCACGTCCAAAGAAATAATAATACATCCGGCCATGGACGTGGTAAATGGCAAGGACGTGACCGTAGTCACTCCTCCGGTCGTGGACAAGGTCGAGGTCGCGGGTATCACGGCAGAAAAGGCCGTAGCCGTGGTACATCTTTCAAACCGCAAAACCCGACCGGAAAATCAGTTTGCCATAGATGTGGGATGGGGAACCATTGGGCTAAGAATTATCGGACTCCCAAGTATTTTATTGACCTCTATCAAGAGAGTGTAAAAGGGAAGAATCCGGAAGCTCATTTGGTGCATTATGATAATAAGGATGATTTCGATCATACCAAGGATGATCTCATGGAGACTTCCGATTGCCTTTAATAAACCAAGTGTTTCGACATCAAGCTTTGTTAAGCTTTATAATTCTCTATAATAATTTGGATGTATTCTCAATAATTACTATGGATCTATCTCTATGGAATAATTTTATAAAAGTGTTTAAGATATAGTTTGTGGTGGATAATAGGGCAAGCCACACGATCTTACACTTAAAAATGCCAATAAGTACCATAGCGGGTATGGCTAATTTAATTGAAGGCTACGGCCATATATTATTGCCCATGGGTACGCTTTTAGAGATTTCTAATGCGTTATATTCACCCAGCTCAAAGAGGAGCCTATTATCTCTCAAAGATATTATAATGAATGGTTTTCATATTGAAACCAAGGGCAAAGGAAACAAGAGAGTTCCTTATGATTTATGAAATTGCCCAAGGCCATAAGAAAGTCCTATAGACTATACCCGCTATATCATCAGGCATTTACTGTGCTAAGGCCAGTAAGATATATTCTAATGCCACGGTAAACAAAGGGTTTACCGAGAGATTCACTTTATGTCACGACCGGCTTGGCCATCCGGGTCGAGTATGATGCGAAAAATAATCATGAATATATAAGGGCACACACCGAAAGAAATAAGAGTTATCCCATAGAATCTCACGTGTGTAGCATGTTCACAAGGGAAACTCATTATAAGGCCATCACCAGTCAAAGTGATTAAAGACTATATGTCTAGATAATGTTGGTGAAT
>NW_006238922.1:10177638-10179705 GCF_000375325.1 Capsella rubella | reverse complement strand
ATTGTCATTTTGACGAATCCACTTACCCACCACTAGGGGGAGATCATAATAATCATAAGCTGGTAAAAGAAATTATACGGAATCAATCATCCATATAATGGCAAAGATCCTCGGACTATGAAATATGAATTAGACGTCCAAAAGCTAGCTAATTGCCAGATTCCTTTGACCCAAATATATAGTGACTCAATCACATATACCAGCTATGAATGCACCTATAAGAATTGATGTTCATGAAGGACGCAATCAAGTTGCTACAGAGTCTAAGGCCCGTATGAAACGAGGCAGACCAATAAGTTCAAAAGATTAAAACCCTCGGAAACAAAGAAAGGTGCTAAGAATAATTCCGAGGTTACCGTGGTGGGTACCCGTGACATAACCGAACCTCAGTTACCAAATAATGAGACTTGGGACGCCAAGGTTCAAGGTACTGATGATGTTCATAATAATAATGTGATCGCGATCATTGATGTTATGTCCGGGATAAAATGGAACTGAAAAGATGTCGACGTCGACAATATATTTGCATACAAGGTATCACTTGAAATAAAATTGATAAGCGAGGATATATAACCCACGTCCATAATATAATGCACTCAATGCACATATTGGATTAAATATTTGGAGATAACCCACGACCATAATAAGAATGCACTCAATGCACAGATTGGATTAATATGTGGAGAAGAGGAATGTATAAGGCCACCTCTCGTATAAAGCCAGTTGGACATAAATGGGTCTTTGTGAGGAAAAGAAATAAATATGGTGATATCGTGAGATATAAAGCACGGCATATTGCACAAGGATCCTCACATAGACCATGAATATATTATGAGGAGATATGCTCCCATGTGGTGGATGCTAAGTCTGACTATATAAAAGAAAAGACTTGATTTGCGGCTAATGGATGTAATGCCTGCATATTTATATAAGTCCATTGGATAATATAAGAGATTACCAGAGAGTATTGAGCTCAAATATAAGAAAGGTTCTCGAGAACATCACTGCGCATAAGGCTGGACAAATCCTTTCATGGACTTAGAATAAATGGGCGTATGTAAGATTATAAACGATCCCATCAGTCCATGAATACTCATAAAGAGGTTTGCAAACAAAGGATTTGTAATCATAAGCAGTGTATATGAACCTCTGGGTAATCGACCAAACAGTTGAAAGACCTATGCAATAAATAAGTCCTGTTTGGAATTACACCTTGAGTACATAAATAATGAAATCCTTGTGCATCAAATGGCATACAATAAAGGGTACTCAACGGAGAAATTTAATAAGGACTAGGCCCGCCCATTGACCAGGCCCAATGGTAGTGAGAAGCCTAAGATTGGATAGTGATCCATTCAGTCCGTAAATGCCATACCTCAGTGTCATAAGAGCTTTAATGTATCTGCCGAGCCACACTAGGCCTGATATATGTTTTGTCGTGAATCTATTATCTAGATTTAGCTCATGTCCAACCCAAAGGCACTGGGACGGGATTACAACATATTCTTCGTTATCTACAAGGTACGAAAGATTTGGGTTTATTTTATACTAACCATCCCAAGGAGGGATTAGTTGGTTTTGCTGATGCAGGTTATCTCTCGGATCCGCACAATGGTCGATCACAAACTGGCTATGTTTTCACGTACGGTGGAACGGCAATATCTTGGCGATCTCAAAAGCAAACGATCGCAGCAACATCGTCCAACCATTCTGAAATCTTGGCGATGCATGAAGCCAGCCGTGAATGCGTTTGGTTGAGGTCCATGACTCAACATATTATGATCGATTGTGGGATGACCGAAGGGAAGGCAGCACCAACAATAATGTATGAGGACAATGCTGCCTGCATAGCTCAGCTCAAAAATGGATACATCAAAGGAGATATGACGAAACACATCTTGCCAAAGTTCTTCTTCACTCATGAATTACAGAAAGCCGGAGAAGTTCAAGTCGAACAAGTTCAATCATGTGACAACTCGGCGGATCTATTCACCAAGTCGCTTCCAACTTCAACGCTCAAGAAGCTTATTAAGCAGATTGGAATGCGATGGCTTAAAGATCTTCAGT
>NW_006238922.1:10155392-10177538 GCF_000375325.1 Capsella rubella | reverse complement strand
GTACTCTTTTTCCTTCACCACGGTTTTATCCCAATGGGTTTTCCTGGTAAGGTTTTAATGAGGCAACATCCCCAAGCGTATTACTAGCTCACGAAGGTTATTACATCCAAGGGGGAGTGTTATGAATATAGTGGATTGTCATAACAAGCCCAGTAAGGCCCGGCCCATATCAAGCCCGGTCCGGCCCAATGTTATGGAGGTGTAACTTGTATTAGGGTTTACTTGTAACCTCCTTTGTATGAACCTATATATATGGCTTTAACCTAATGAATAAAGCATCCTATTTCCCTCTCTATTCTCTCTAGTCTATAACACCCCGTCCATAATAGAATGCACTCAATGCACAGATTGGATTAAATATGTGGAGATAACCCACGTCCATAATAAGAATGCACTCAATGCACAGATTGGATTAAATATGTGGAGAAGAGGAATGTATAAGGCCACCTCTCGATATAAAGCCAGTTGGACATAAATGGGTCTTTGTGAGGAAAAGAAATAAATATGGTGATATCGTGATATATAAAGCACGGCATATTGCACAAGGATCCTCACATAGACCATGAATATATTATGAGGAGATATGCTCCCATGTGGTGGATGCTAAGTCTGGCTATATAAATGAAAAGACTTCATTTGCGGCTAATGGATGTAATGCCTGCATATTTATATAAGTCCACTGGATAATATAAGAGATTACCAGAGAGTATTGAGCTCAAATATAAGAAAGGTTCTCGAGAACATCACTGCGCATAAGGCTGGACAAATCCTTTCATGGACTTAGAATAAATGGGCGTATGTAAGATTATAAACGATCCCATCAGTCCATGAATACTCATAAAGAGGTTTGCAAACAAAGGATTTGTAATCATAAGCAGTGTATATGAACCTCTGGGTAATCGACCAAACAGTTGAAAGACCTAGGCATCAAATAAGTCCTGTTTGGAATTACACCTTGAGTACATAAATAATGAAATCCTTGTGCATCAAATGGCATACAATAAAGGGTACTCAAAGGAAATTTATAAGGACTAGGCCCGCCCATTGACCAGGCCCATTGGTGGTGAGAAGCCTAAGATTGGATAGTGATCCATTCAGTCCATAAAGTCATACCTCAGTGTCATAAGAGCTTTAATGTATCTGGCGAGCCACACAAGGCCTGATATATGTTTTGCCGTGAATCTATTATCAAGATTTAGCTCATTGTCCAACCCAAATGCACTGGGACGGGATTACAACATATTCTTCGTTATCTACAAGGTACGAAAGATTTGGGTTTATTTTACACTAACCATCCCAAGGAGGGATTAGTTGGTTTTGCTAATGCAGGTTATCTCTCGGATCCGCACAATGGTCGATCACAAACTGGCTATGTTTTCACGTACGGTGGAACGGCAATATCTTGGCGATCTCAAAAGCAAACGATCGCAGCAACATCGTCCAACCATTCTGAAATCTTGGCGATGCATGAAGCCAGCCGTGAATGCGTTTGGTTGAGGTCCATGACCCAACATATTATGATCGATTGTGGGATGACCGAAGGGAAGGCAGCACCAACAATAATGTATGAGGACAATGCTGCCTGCATAGCTCAGCTCAAAGATGGATACATCAAAGGAGATAGGACGAAGCACATCTTGCCAAAGTTCTTCTTCACTCATGAATTACAGAAAGCCGGAGAAGTTCAATCATGTGACAACTCGGCGGATCTATTCACCAAGTCGCTTCCAACTTCAACGCTCAAGAAGCTTATCAAGCAGATTGGAATGCGACGGCTTAAAGATCTTCAGTGAGCTTCAAATGAGGGGGAGTAATACGTGTTGTACTCTTTTTCCTTCACCACGGTTTTATCCCAATGGGTTTTCCTGGTAAGGTTTTAATGAGGCAACATCCCCAAGCGTATTACTAGCTCACGAAGGTTATGACATCCAAGGGGGAGTGTTATGAATCATAGTGGATTGTCATAACAAGCCCAGTAAGGCCCGGCCCATGTCAAGCCCGGTCCGGCCCAATGTTATGGAGGTGTAACTTGTATTAGGGTTTACTCTTCATCTACTACTTTACGTGGGCTTCCACTTATTGGGCTAAAACTTTTATGTAATTTGTGTTGCCTTGAATAGAAACTTGATAGCGAAAGAAACAACATGAATTCTGTGATCGATCAATAATACCAATATATGGATCACAGTGTGGGCAACGCTTGTCACCTCAAATATATAGTATATGGACAGGTGAATTATTATAATGGAACAGACGAACAGTCATGACATGCTGCTGCAAAACTTATCATAATACTATTATTTGACTTTATTTATTAAGATGAGTCTTCTCTTGAACAGTTTTTTTTCTTTTTCTTTTTTTTTTCTTTCTATTCCTCCACAAACACTTTCCTTTACAAATAGAGAGGCTAAAGAACTTAAGAAGAGAAACACACTCCTCTCCAAAAAGACCGTAGTTACAATTTCTTGAGATTAGCAAAAATCATGGCAGAAGCATCTAGTTTGGTGGGGAAGCTTGAGACAGAAGTGGAGATCAAAGCTTCGGCTGGAAAGTTCCATCACATGTTTGCCGAGAGACCACACCATGTCTCTAAAGCAACTCCAGATAAAATTCATGGTTGTGAGCTGCATGAAGGTGACTGGGGCAAGGTCGGCTCTATCGTCGTCTGGAACTACGTTATTGGCAAGTAAACCTTTATATCTTTCTGTCTTTAATTTTTCTTTTCATTACTCATGGAATCTAAACCAAAATTCAAACTAGTTTCTTAAAGATATGTAGTCGCTACATAAATTTCATAGTACTAATTAGAAAAAAGTTCGTTTAAATGGAATGGATTTCAAATATTAATTAACAGTAGATGACTACTAGCTACTATGATTACATTTATATACAATATCCTTTTGAAAAAAATCCATGTTGATTTTATAAAGCCAAATCTAGGGAAGTAATAAAATCTAAAAGCAATTGATGCAGATGGAAAGGCAAGTGTGGTGAAGGATAGGATCGAGGCGGTGGAGCCGGAGAAGAACTTGATCAGGTTCAGAGTTATAGAAGGTGATCTGATGAAAGAGTATAACAACTTTGTAATCACAATCCAAGTGACCCCTAAGCATGGAGGGTCAGGGAGTGTGGTCCACTGGCACTTCGAGTATGAGAAAATAAACGAGGAGGTAGCTCATCCTGAGAATCTCCTCCAGTTTGCCGTTGGAATGTCCAAAGAGATCGATGAGCATCTCCTAACCGAAGAATAGAGGATTACGTACCCTTCATGTGTGTCAGTGTGTGTGTGCGTCTTAAATATGTCTGCTTGATTAAGTACTTTGAAACTACAACAAATAATCATTTGTGTCCAAGTTGGTGTGTCAATCGCATGCGTGTATGCGTACTAGTACGGTCGAGTGATGTTTGAAGTTTCTAAATTGATGCAACGTGTAGTAGTACTAAAGTTATAGTGCTACTTCAAGTTTGTGTATAAATATACTATCATCTCTGTATTGAATGATAGTAAAATCATATAATCTAGCTAGTGCAGTCCCATCTCGTATCACCCCATTTCTTATCCAAATTTCAAACTAAAATAAAATGGGCCAAGATGTCACATTTCCAAATTTTGTCTCCGTTATAAAATTTCTACTCTAAGCCCACATTCTCCGAAAACATGTTAGATAGTCCTTCTTGTCACTGGTTTTGAAGTATTTGAACTTGGGAGATTAGAACCTTTCCTATTGCAAAAGATCACACTGCCATATGAACGATATTTTCCAACCTAATTAAACTTCGTCATATATATATATATATATTTTTTTTTTTAAATAGGTAACGTGTATACCTTTGCAAAAACATATGGTCTGCGAGGGTTGACTCGAAAAAGGATATGATATTTTAATAATGATTTGGAAATATAAAATACTCAATGATACATGTATGGTCAGAGTTTTATATTCAACAATTTAAGTAAGAACTTTCAAGAAGCTTATCAAGGAGAAACACCGGTTTAGTGGAAATAATGAAATGATGACTATTAAATTGAATATAGTTTAAAACTTATCATTTGTTTAATATGGATCCAGTCACATCCAATGATCAAGCTATACCAATCAAATAACCATTATTCAAAAATCCTTATCATGCCATCTCTAGAAATAGCGAAGGGATACATTTATACATACTCCTAATGAACCCATTTGTTCTAGTTTCCAAACCCTACCACATAATTTGAAATTATTTTCTTACTGCTTTCCCACTAATGCTACACCCTGAAAACATTTTGTTTGACACGAGCTACGAACTAAATATATTTGATATAGCCTTCGTTTTATACATTAATTAAAAAAGTATACATCAAACAATTCAGGCTTATCAGTTAGCTACAGGTGGACAAACGTGATCACATAAGATAAAGAACAAATCAAAATACGATTAATAATAAAATTCAGTCGCATTCACGGTTAATACATTCCTTTATAAAAAGGGGGCAAAAGAGCTCAGAAAGTAACCATTCACTCTCAAACCTCAAAAACCCTAACATTTACAAAGTCAGCGGTAATTAAAAAGAATGGCGGAAGAGGCATCTAGTTTGGTTGGAGTCCTTGAGACAACCGTGGAGCTAAAATCCTCGGCGGAGAAGTTCCATGACATGCTTGTCGGGAGACCACACCATGTCTCCAATGCAACTCCATCGAACGTTCAGGGAGCTGAGCTGCAAGAAGGTGAAATGGGCCAAGTTGGCGCAATCATCTCCTGGAATTACGTTCATGGCAAGTCAACTTTATATATTTCTTTGTTTATATATATATAAATCTCTTCTAAGATCTACCAAGTCATGATAATTGAGTACGTGAATGTTAAATTTGGTGTAGATGGAGAGGCAAAAGTAGTGAAAGAGAGGATCGAGGCAGTAGATCCGGAGAACAATCGGGTTACGTACAAGGTATTAGAGGGTGATTTATTAAAAGAATACACGAATTTCGTGATCACCTTACAAGTGACCCCTAAGGAAGGAGAACCTGGAAGTGTTGCACATTGGCACTTTGAGTACGAGAAAATTAATGAAGAAGTGGCTCATCCTGAAACTCTCCTACAGTTGGCTGTTGAAGTCTCTAAGGAGATGGATGAGCATCTCTTATCCGAGGAATAGAGGATATGATCATCTCTTAATCTCTTATATATATATATATATATGTGTGTGTGAAGTCTTTAAGCACGTCTGCTTAATTACTATGTATGTGAAATTGCAATAAACAACGAGCCGTGTCCGAGCTTGTGTGTGTCATGTACGTGTATGCATACTACTACTGTCGACTTGTGTTTGAGCTTAATTCATAAAATGCATACTTTTGATACTGTCGATCGTTTGAAGTTAATACAGTAAATTGAAGATACGTGTAAAATTTAAGGCTGCTACTTCAAGTCTATGTGTATGCCTAAAAAACTCAACACAAAAGTCAAAAATGTTACAATAATTAAATTCATATGCATCAGTGAACACGAATAGAATAATAACACTTGGACAGCACAAGTAAACAAAGAACACGTGATGGTTTATACTACTGGCAAAATAATATCTTTAGATATTTATTTCGAATCGGACCACGACAACGCTATGGGTTACTATTTCTGGTCTGTGGCTCAAAGGGATCGAGAAAAAGCTCTGTCCAATGTCCATGGCAGCGGTCATCAAGTTCGTAGCTTCTCCTCTACACACGTCATTTTCAGTCAAACGGATTCATCATGAACCTTTCTCTCTCAAGAACTCTTCCCCATCTCGGACCGTGATTGCTTCCAAAGCACCGGGTAATTTGGAAACTCATGGGTCTGATCGTGTCAATTACAAAAACAAGCGTGTTGGTTTGATCCCTTGTTCGCTATCTTCAATTGAGATTGTCCCTCAGAAGACGAAACTAAATTTAAATTTCGAAACTTTGTTCGGTCAACGAGCTCTGTGGCGAAAGATCTTGTTTGATTCTACGAAATTTAGAAGTATCATTCTTCTGAATGCCATTACAATCGTTTATGGTAAGCTCTGAGTATTCCCCTTTAAGCTTTAAGCTTTTCTTCTGTTCTTAGGTGTTTGGAATCAATGCATAGTTTCAAAGTTTCAATCTTTGATCTCTGTTCTGTCTTTGCACTTAAACCACATGGAAACAAACTTTGTCTCCAATTTGGGTTGGTTGAGGATAAAGTAGGAGCTTGGATTTGATTGTTGACTGCTTAGGCTCTTAGAAACTGTTTATTGAATATGTGGAAGTTTATAAGTTCTGATCTGTTGACATGTGTTATGTTGTAGCTAGTGATATTGCAGTTGTTAAAGAGGTTGAAAAGATCATGGATCCTGCAGCTTTTAATGTTGTGAGGTTTGTTGTGGCTGCGATTCCGTTCACTCCTTTTGTTGTGCGGGCGTTGAATGATGCTAAAACGCGTAATTCGGGGATTGAGTTAGGTTTCTGGGTTAGTTTAGGGTATCTAATGCAAGCAATTGGTCTTCTAACATCTGATGCTGGTCGTGCATCATTTATATCCATTTTCACTGTGAGTTGTGTTTTGCTCAGACAAGTTCAATTAGTATGAGAGAGTCTTAAAGGTAAAGTAATTATCTTTGCCTCTGATGACTGTTACAGATAATTGTGGTTCCATTGCTTGATGGTATGCTTGGAGCTATAATACCTGCACGCACGTGGTTTGGAGCTTTAATGTCTATCTTGGGAGTCTGGATGCTGGAATCCAGTGGTTCTTCTCCATGTGTAAGTGCTCATTGATCCTTGACAAGTGAAGTTTTCTTGTTTACAGTATTTTTTTTTTTTTTTTTTTTTACAGTATTTTGACGGTGTAGTTTACATTTATTCAGATTGGTGACTTGTTTAATTTCTTAAGCGCTGTGTTCTTTGGAGTTCATATGCTAAGGACAGAACATATCTCACGAACTACAACTAAGGACAAGTTCTTACCCCTTCTAGGCTATGAGGTCAGGAAAGCTTTCTGCTTTATATAGTTTAATTGTGCTTGTGGTGAACTACTATGATGGTTTAACGGAGTTGTATGTATGTATGCCATTTCCACTTAGACATGTGTCGTTGCTCTGTTTTCGATGGTGTGGTATTTTGGTGGGACATGGTCTACTATTTTTCAAGATTATGACCCATCTTCCTGGACATGGGACTCATCTTGGGAATGTATGGTTGCGTTTCCATGGATACCTGCGCTGTACACCGGTGCTTTTTCAACTGGTGTTTGTCTGTGGATCGAGGTACATTAGATTTTCTGGCTTTCTCCTCTAAGCTATCTTTCCAGTGTTTCAATGTAATCATTTGTTGATGCATAAGGCAGATATTTAACAAAGTAAATGAACTTTGGCAGTTATTAAGGTGTTGTTTAGATTGGTTTCATTTTGGTGATTTTACATTCAACATGTTCTGTCTGTGCAGATGACTGCCATGTGTGATGTATCTGCCAGTGACACGGCTGTGATCTATGGTTTGGAGCCTCTATGGGGTGCGGGGTTTGCATGGTTCATCCTTGGTGAGCGGTGGGGAACAGCTGGGTGGATCGGAGCTGCTCTTGTGCTAGGTAATGTAACTTTAAGAATTCGACTGTATGGTTCTTAATTCATTTTCTAGATGTTATCTGACTACAGAAATCCAATATGGTTTCTACTTTGTTCCTTAAGATACTATTATGTAGCAGTTTAATATATAGATAAGTAGGATGATCTTATAGGCTACCCCTAAATGATAATTTTCTGATCCTCTGCAGGTGGCAGCCTAATTGTGCAGTTGTTTGGTTCTTCACCGCCACCAAAAAATCCCTTAGAAGGTGAAGTGAGTAGAGAAGAAAATGATTGTGCATCTATTTCCAACAAGCAAAGGCGCTTCTCAACCTCACCCATAACGGTTAGATCGCAAAAAAACACGTCTAAACTATTGGAGAAGTAAAAGAAGACTCGTCCATCTGTGACTTATTCAAGTCTCAAGAGGCGAGCCTTAGTGTTACCCTGAGGCTTGGAATGTGAATTATGTAAAGTTCCCTTACAGTTTTGAGATGTATACTCATCTTGAGAAGGCCTATCTTTTGGTGGAGATTCAGATTCTTGGTGAATCAGTTCCCCAAATGAGTCTTGTCTGTGAAGAGAACAAAGAAATTATTAATATAAGCTGGCGTAAATGCTAGGCATGGTACAGATTCTTCCTTCAAAAGACTTCACTTATATATAAGCAGAGCTACACAGAGACCAAAAGATCAACAACAGAAAAGTGATGGCTCAGATGGCGAGATCCATGATAGAAGTGGAGATCAAAGTGTCAGCTGATAAGATTTTCCAAGCTATCAAGGCAACTTCGCGCAGCGTACCAAAACTGTCTCCAGAGAAAATACTTAGCGTGGAGGAACAAGTTGGTGATGACTGTAAAGGCACCAAGAATTGGACTTTGTCTGTGGGTAAGAAACAAAAAGTTACTTGCGTCTCCTCTTACTATAAGCTACTCTCTGCATAAATCTGATATCAATGGTTTGTGTTACAGATGGAAAAGTAGAGAAGATGAAGGAAAGAGTAGAGATAGATGAAGCGAACAAATCAATGACTGTGTTTGTGTTCGAAGGAGATGTGATGGAGAATTACAGTAGCTTCAAATGTAATCTTCAGATCATACCAAAGCTCAATGGAAGAAGTATAGCGAGATGGAGTTGGGAATACGAGAAGCTTAGCTCAGATTCTCCAGCTCCGAACAAATACATGGATTTTGCAGTCTACCTCACTAAAGATATCGAATCTAATCTTCTCAAAACATAAGAGATTTAAGTACAAAGCCTTTATGTATTTCTTTGTTTCATATTCGAACGGTTACTTATCTTAAAGCCATGTACGAAAACATCGGAAGTGTGTTTTGTCGTTACAATGATGGGCTTATCGTATGCAAATCTCAATCTGTACGATGGATTTCGATTCTGTGTAATGGGCTTTCATTTAGCAAAAAAAATGTTTTTTCTTGTTTGTTTGTTGTCTTTTAAAGTTCTTGTAACTCTGTTTATAATGTCACTCTCACTCTTATCATTAATACTTAAATATTATAAACTTACAGGTCCACAATAATTAATTAAAAAATCCTTACCTAATGTGAATATAATTATAATTGAAAATTTCAAATCAAATATCTGATGGTGACGATTACCAAATACTTTGTGAAATTGTCTGTCACTTCATCAGGTAAAATAAACAAAGTTGAAATATACAATGTTAACAAAAACTAAATTTTGCCTTGTCATTCTATTCCACATCAACTTGAAATCAACATAAGAATTAAAAAAAATACACAATTATATATATATATATATATATACCTGGTGACGTGACAGGCAATTTGAAAAAGTTTTTAGTACTCTTGATTTAAGAAAGAAAAACCCATCAATTTTCGGAATATATATATATATATATATATATTCATTCATATTTAGTCGAGTTGTAGTCTTGTAACTCTTGTTGAAAATAAGTGTAAAGCTCTCAATTTGTTTATACTGAAAAACCGGAACAGGGAGAATTGAACGTAGTTTTCTAAACTTCGCATGGACCACTACAAATTCATTTGTGTCATTTCTTTTTAATCGTTTCATGAATGTGAGATTTTAGTGTTTATAAATATACATTTACTAATCAAAAGTAGCGTCGTGAATCGTGTTTATGAATAGATCTTTTTATGAACAATGCAAATAATAGTTTAACAAAAAAAAAATTACAAATGTAATCCTATAGATGAGTCATACTGATGGACTCGTGATGAAATGCAAGTTAAAAAAAAAAAGTTTAAATGAATAAAACTACATAAAAAAATTGAATCAAACTTTTTAACTTTTTCAACAGTTTCTCTAAAACCATTCCTCTACAAATAGATGCCAAAGAACACATAAGTGAACTCACTCCTCATTCAAAATAAGTAGATCGAAGGGACAAAAAATGGCTGCCGTGACAAAAACCGAGGCTTCTAGTTTGGTTGGGAAGCTTGAGGCGGACGTGGAGATCAAAGCTTCGGCTGGAAAGTTCCATCACATGTTCGTTGAGAAACCACACCATGTCTCCCAAGCATCTCCGGGACACATTCAAAACTGTGAACTACATGAAGGCGAATGGGGAAAAGTTGGCACTGTCGTCATCTGGAACTACGTTCATGGTAAGTCAACTTTATACACTTTTTTAAATATTTGATGGAGTCTAAACCGAAATTAATTAAGGCTAACATACGAGGTATATGCATCTGTGTCAAAAATTAACATATATATATATATATATATATATATATATAAAGACTAGAGAATTCTTAAACATAAAGTAAATTTGATTACCATTAAAGTAGAAAAAAAATTGATTATCAAAATTAAACCTATAAAAAAAAAATTGTTAATTAATTGGTGCAGATGGGGTGGCAAAGGTTGCGAAGGAGAGGATCGAGGCGTTGGAGCCGGAGAAGAACTTGATCACGTTCAGGGTCATTGAAGGTGATCTGATGAAAGAGTACAAAAGCTTTGTGATAACGGTTCAGGGGACTCCTAAGCAAGGAGGGCCAGGATGTATTGTGCACTGGCACCTTGAGTATGAGAAAATTAGCGAGGAGGTTGCTCACCCTGAGACTCTTCTCCAATTCTGTGTCGATATGTCCAAAGGAATCGATGAATATCTCTCGACCGACTCAGTGGAGGTTGCTCCTCGTGTGGCTTTGTAAAGTGTGTAGTACGTGAACCGTGAACCGTGAACCGAGTTTGAGTAAGAGGTATACGTCGCTGTGTGTCATGTGTGTTTGTATGCAATAAATAATGAGCTGTGCTTTTATATCTGTACGTGGAAGCCCCTCTACTAAGTATGTGTATAATGTTTGTCATTTGGTAAAACTAAAAAGAATGTGATGTATGATAGGATTTTAATCCATGTCTTTCTACGTACCTTCATCCATCTAATAACATTTTTCGTATGGAGATTTAATGAAGCATATATATAATATACTGAGAGAAATATATATGTAACAAAATCATAGGATCATATAAAGATATTGTCAACTACAAAATGCGAATAAAAAGATCCTGTTTGAAGATTATTAATCAGTGCATAATATCAACCAAAATAATGTGATCAATGTAATAATCAAAGTAGAAGACTCTCTGGGCATAGATGATGAATATAAAAGTTGCAGACTGATAAAGGAGGTTTTAATATTTGATTTTACATTTTTATTTATTAGTATTTGTAGATAACGTTCCATGTTTTTATTGTTTAACGTCAATATAAATTTCTGCCCACTACGGAACTACTGATTTTAATCATATTTGTTCTAATAACATATTAATAAATATGTCAATATTCATATTGAGCGTGAACCATAAGAAATTATTTAATGTCATTTTTTAACTCTTTTTATTATTCCACATTTCCAATGGTTTTTATACGCAGCATTTAAGGCATCAAATGTTTAAGAAACTAATAATATACG
Source organism: Capsella rubella (assembly GCF_000375325.1). Taxonomy (NCBI): domain Eukaryota; kingdom Viridiplantae; phylum Streptophyta; class Magnoliopsida; order Brassicales; family Brassicaceae; genus Capsella; species Capsella rubella. The sequence continues at coordinate 10,166,073 of NW_006238922.1, read as the reverse complement.
CCAGCAACTATACCTGCTACCACTAACAAAATATTTATATAAGCAGAAACTTTGAAACAGGGAAAACGAAAGTATCTCGTGTATAATAAATTCAAATAAATTTTTAACAAAAAAAATAAAATAGTCCAAATAATGTATATATAAACAGAGACTTTGAACAAGGAAAACGAAAGAATCGTCGTGTATCATAAAATCAAATAAAATTTTAACCGAAAAAGAGCTTAATCCAAATAATGTAGATAATTTTATGAACAATTCAATTAAAAGTTCAAATAATTATACAGCTGAGTCAATGATGGGAATATGGGATCGGAATCACATGATACACAACTAATCATGAAATTATTATAATGAAAGAAACTCTTAAATGTATTCGACTGTTGCTCAACCATTCGACTATAAATAAAGTCGATCAGTAGATAATTAACTCACTCCTCTCTCAAAACCCTAATATTCCCAAAATAAGCATATCAGAGTTATAAATGGCAAGCACTGGAGCTCCTAGTTTGGTTGGGAAGCTTGAGACAGAAGTGGAGATCAAAGCTTCTGCTGAGAAGTTTCATCAAATGTTCGTTGGGAAACCACACCAGGTCTCCAAAGCATCTCCAGACAACATGCTGAGCTGTGATCTGCACGAAGGCGACTGGGGAAAAGTTGGCTCTATTGTCTTCTGGAACTACGTTCATGGCAAGTCAACTACCTTATAATACACTTTTTGCTTGTTTGTTAGTGTTTTATATAATTTCTTCCATATCTTATATATATGTCTAAACTTATAATACATTTTTGAACTTACATTCAAGTCACACTTGTATAAATGATAAATTCATTGGTGCAGATGGCGAGACAAAGGTGGCTAAGGAGAGAATCGAGGCCGTGGAGCCGGAGAAGAACTTGATCACGTTCAAGGTTATAGACGGTGATCTGATGAAAGAGTACAAAAGCTTCTTGCTCACGATCCAGGTGACCCCAAAGCAAGGAGGGTCCGGTAGCATTGTGCACTGGCACCTTGAGTATGAGAAAATCAGTGACGAGGTGGCTCATCCGGAAACTCTACTCCAGTTCTGTATCGATGTCTCCAACCAGATCGACGCACATCTCTTAGCTGAGGAATAGAGGTCTGTACTCCTCTCGTGTGACTATATCCTATCTGTACATGTATGTGTGATTGCATGCTGATTAATAATTGCACTCGTTCAAGGTGCAACAAATAACGAGTTTGAGTTGGTGATAAGAGTGCTATTCTCTGAATGTGTGTATGTATTATGTGTTTTGTTTGTTTAAGTGAATAATGTTTTAATAAAATTATGTATTAATGATGTTATACAATATGTTTGGATAAATAAGCGTAGTCTTTCCTTTTATTATTGTTACAAATTTTACAGTTGAAATTGCAAAATAAATGATATACTGTCAAAACAATAAAAATAATAACAATAATATATAACATATCCATAATCCCTTAAAAGGTCCAGTTTGTGATCAATACATTGCAAAAGGTGGTAAGGAGCTAAAACGAGTCTAAGCATGCAACTATGCAAGCTTAATTGGAATAAGTTACATATATTCATATCAGAGCAGAAATAGGTTTGGGGACATATAAACCGTTAATTATCTTTAGGAATTAGTAGACGGTATGTAAATAATGTTCCTCAGAGTTGGCTTATCGGAGTTGATCTGGATTAAAGAAAAATGGTCGATCAATGAGTGTTTTTGCAGCACAGAGAACCACATGATATGTGATATGTCTAAGACTTTATTGCTATGTTACTGATCAATGTATTTGGCTGTCGAATGATAAATTGAAGAATTTACCAAACGGAATGTGTTTTGTGAATACACATGCAGTGATTTCTCTCCATCCAAAGCATTTGAACTGCAGCTTGTCAAAGCTAGCTAGAAGATCAAAATATTGAGTCTTAAGATTATCAACCACAATATTGAGTCATTAAGATTATTATATGGGTAATTAGAAAGTTGAACACTGAAAGATACATACATAATGAACAATGAAGAGTGTCAAAGTGGTAAATAAAGTGTTTAGTTGTTTTTTTTAGATCAGCTATATTTACCGTACTAGATTTTAACCCGCGGTGTAACAGACATTTTATTTTTAATTTATATTTATGAAACTTTTACAAATTTTTTTGGAATTCTTTTAATAAATATCAAGATTACACAATATTAATCTTTACTTAAATTATTTTGATTATACATGTCCGATACTGTTGTTATTAAAAATAGTAAAATAATTTTTTTTGCCCGTATGAAGTATGAGATTATTGATATTTTAAATTTTTTGTTGATATCAATTCAAACCCATCACGTCTTAGAACCCGTCTTGTCATATAATATGTTGAAAGCATATTACATCCCTTCCCATCTATGTTTAAAATTATAGCAGGATCAATAATACTTCAATTTAAATTTAGTGCAGAGTTAAAATAATAATATTACTTAAACTTTTTAAAAAATTAAAATAATTAAAATATTTTAAATTTTATATATAATTAACAATCTTATCCGTCTTACTACCCGTTATATCTTACAATCGTTTTATGAACAATGCAAAACAATTGTTTTTTTGTTTTTTTGAAACAGTGCAAAACAATTGTTTAACAAAGGGAAAAAATAAACAATGCAAATGCACGTTAGCGAGGAGGTTGCTCACCCTGAGACTCTTCTTTACTTCTGTGTCGATATGTCTAAAGGGATCGATGAATACCTCTTCACCGAATCAGTGGGGATTACTCCTCGTGTGGCTTTGTAAACTTTAAGTGTACGTCTTAACAGGGGCGGATCTAGAAAATTTGTTCAATGGGGACAAAAATATAGTAAAAAAACTATCAAATACTAAATTATAAAAGACATAAAATTGTCATGTAAAAACTTTAAACATCTTACAAAACCACTCAGACGCTCATTTAACAATTGAAACCTTTTTACCACATTTTCATTTGTGACATATTCAAATAACTAAAAACAAAAAAAACATGTTATTATGTAAAAATTTAGAAAATTTTGAATTTATAGACTTATATTTTAAAATTTATTAATTTAAAATTTATAAATTATGTAACAAACTTCCATAAAAGCTTAACCATAGAATAAACATATAAACAATTATCACTGCAAAAACTAATATAGTCATGTATAACATAAAAACCTATATAATGTTTTCCAGGAAACATAGTTATAAGCTTGAACTGATTAAATAAAATTAACTGACTAAAAAATAATGCTTATATAATAGAAACGATTGTAAAAAAAATCAGGAAAATAAAACTCACAAATTGATAGTTGTTGATTTGTTGTCACATAAAGAAAACAAAGGATTAAAGAAGAAGAAAATAACAAAAAATTAGGTCTAGATTAGTAAGTCTTTAACTTATATATTAATATATATTTTTTAGTACATGGGTTAATGGGCTTTCCCAAAAAAAAGATAAAAAGTAGTTTTTTTGGTGGGGGCAGATTTTGTTTTTTAATAATATTTAATAATTTTTTAATTTTTTAATTTTTTTTTTTTTGTTGGTGGCAGCTGCCCCCACCATCTTGGCTGTGGGTCCGCCCCTGCGTCTTAAGCATAACACTGTGTGTTTGTATGCATGCAATAAAATAATGAGCTGTGGTTTGTATATATGTTAGTGAAGAAATGGAAGCCCTCTACTCTAAATATGTCATATGTGTATGATGTTCGTTATTTGGTAAAACGAAAAAGAATGTTGTGAGGAAATTTATTGGTCCCTAATCGCCTTTCACCCGATCAAAGATTCAAAAATCTAAAACTTGAACATGACACAAGAGAATTTGATCACCGAGTTCCCGGCCTCTAACCGGTACGTGTCGGGTGGGAACCGTCTCCCACAACTTCCACTATATGAAAGAGGTTATACCACTAACTTGTGATGTTGTTTTGGTTTTACAAATTTCGGCACACAAGAGGATACAATATCAAAGACACAACAAAGAAGGAGAAAGCTTCTTGAAGAAGAACCCTCTTTTTTTCTTCTCTTTCTCTAGAATTCTCTTTGATGTGTGTCTTCTCAGTTCTCACCTCCCCCACTTTCTTGAACGAAGACACATACGTATACATGTATGCATAGGGGCCAAAGCTATTTCCAGGATCTTCTTCTCCTTTTCTTAATGCCAATTTCGTCTGGCCCATTAAGGCCCAATAATGTGTGTTTGTCAAACCCAATTAACTAATGTGATGTATGATAGGATTTTAATCCATGTTTTTCTACCTATCATCTATCTAATAACATGTTTCGTATCATATCGTATGGAGATTTAATTAAGCATATAGTATATTATACTGAGAGTCTGAAAGAAAGAGAAAATATTTATATATGTAACGAAGAAAAGTCATCATAGGATCAAATAAAAGATATTGTCAACTACATAATGCGAATAAAAGATCGTGTCTGAAGATTTATTAATCAGTGCATCATATCAACCAAAATAATGTGATTAATGTAATAATTATAGTACAAGACTCTAAGCATAGATGAAGAATATAAATAATGTAAATAATTTTCATATTTAGAGCCATCAATATGAACAACCAAAATAAACTGATAGTCATACTTAGCGTGAACCACAATAAATTCTTTAATGTAATTTTTTTTCTCTTCTCTTTTATTATTCCATTAATGGTTTAAGGTTGAAATGGCAACATCTATGTATTAAAAATTAAGAATATACGTTGGCAACTACCTGCTATTACGTACTAACCAAATTAATATATATATAAGCAGAGACTTTGAAACAGGGAAAACGAAAGTATCGTCGTGTATCATATATTCAAATAAAAGTTTAACAAACAAAAAAAAAACTTAAATCCAAGTAATGTAGGATAGTTTTATGAATAATTCAAATAATTTATACAGCTGAGTCATAATGATGGGATCGGAATCACATGATACACAACTAGCTAATCATGAAATTATATTATAATATTCGAGTGTTGCTCAACCATTCGACTATAAATAGAGGTTAATGAACTCGATCAGTAGATAATTAACTCACTCCTCTCTCAAAACCCTAATATTCCCAAGATAAGCATATCAGAGTTATAAATGGCAAGCACTGGAGCTCCTAGTTTGGTTGGGAAGCTTGAAACAGAAGTGGAGATCAAAGCTTCCGCTGGAAAGTTTCATCACATGTTCGTTGGGAAACCACACCATGTCTCCAAAGCATCTCCAGAAAACATCCTGAGCTGTGATCTGCACGAAGGCGACTGGGGAAAAGTTGGCTCTATTGTCATCTGGAACTACGTTCATGGCAAGTCAACTACCTTATAATACACTTTTTGATTGTTTGTTAGTGTTTTATTTAATATCTTCCACATCTTATATATATGTTTAAACTTATAATATATTTTTGAATTTACATTCAAGTCACACTTGTATAAATGACAAAATCATTGGTGCAGATGGCGAGACAAAGGTGGCTAAGGAGAGAATCGAGGCCGTGGAGCCGGAGAAGAACTTGATCACGTTCAGGGTTATAGAGGGTGATCTGATGAAAGAGTACAAAAGCTTCTTGCTCACGATCCAGGTGACCCCAAAGCAAGGAGGGTCCGGTAGTATTGTGCACTGGCACCTTGAGTATGAGAAAATCAGCGACGAGGTGGCTCATCCAGAAACTCTACTCCAGTTCTGTATCGATGTCTCCAACCAGATCGACGCACATCTCTTAGCTGAGGAATAGAGGTCTGTACTACTCTAGTGTGACTATATCCTATCTATCCATGTGTATGTGTGATTAATAAAGCATTCTGATTATTAGTCTCACTCTTTCAAGGTGCAATATATAACGAGTTTGAGTTGTGATAAAAGTGATATTCTCTGAATGTGTGTATGTATTATGTGTTTTGTTTGTTTAAGTTAATAATGTTTTAATAAAATTATGTATTAATGATGTTTTACAATATGTATGGATAAATAAGCCTAGTCTTTCCTTTTATTATTGTTACAAACTTTACAGTTGAAATTGAAAAAAAAATTATATACATTGTCAAAAAAAAAAAAAATTAACAATAATATCATACCCATATAGGAATTTGTCATATATTATTCCACATATATCCGTTTTAAGGACTTTAAGTTACGAATAATGCATTAAAAAAAAAAACAGAAAACAAAAAGTTATATAATCATATTTATCAAATAACATAATAAATGACTGTTGTTTTTATTTGCATTACAACCAATTCGTGCCTTGATTTAACGAACGACATGTACTCCTAAGAATATTTTCAACATACGTGATTGCGGAAGGAAAGACCTGAACCGTGTGATCCTGAATGATTCTAGATCATTTTATATGAACAAAACCTAATTTATCGGTTATCTTTTACGAAAATTCAGTAGGTGAGACAACAAAAATGAGGTCGTGATTACAAAATAGCAATTAATAAATATTTGTTTTCTTCTACAACCGTTACGCCCTCACTCCTCTACAAAAAGAGGCCAAGTTAAGAGAACTCAAACAAGACTCATCATCCTCTCTCAAAATCGTATAAACTTTCAAGATAAACGAGAAAACAAAAAATGGCTACGAAAATGGCCGGGGCTGCAATGGATCCAATAAAGACAGAGGCGTCTAGTTTGGTTGGGACGCTTGAGATAGATGTTGACATCAGAGCTTCAGCTGGGAAGTTCCATCACATGTTTGCTGGGAGGCCACACCATGTCTCTAAAGCATCTCCAGGCAAAATTCAGCGTTGTGAGCTACACGAAGGCGACTGGGGAAAAGTTGGCTCTATTGTCTTCTGGAATTATGTTCACGGTAAGTCAATTTTATATTCTATCTTTTCACATAGATTTCAGAGTCATACCAAGAAATATATTTGGTGCAGATGGGGAGGCAAAAGTGGCGAAAGAGAGGATCGAGGCAGTGGAGCCGGAGAAAAACTTGATCACTTTTAGGGTGATAGAGGGAGATTTACTAAAGGAATATAAGAGCTTTGTGATCACAATCCAAGTGACCCCTAAGCAAGGAGGACGTGGGAGTGTGGTGCACTGGCACGTCGAGTATGAGAAAATTGACGACAAAGTGGCTCACCCTGAGACCTTCCTTGAGTTTTGTGTCCATGTCTCCAAAGAGATCGATGAACATCTCCTGAACGAGGAATAGAGAGTACTCTTTAAGATTGTGATATCCATCCTATATATGTGTATATGAAGCATGCATGTTTTAGTCTATGATGCAATAAATAAGGAGCCTTAATATGTGAGTGATATAGGAAAGTGCTATACTCTAAATGAGTTTACGATATGTTTTTCTTTTCAAAATAAAAGCTTGTGATACATAATGTACGTATGTTTGTGAATAAATCAAGCTTCGTTTGATCTCTGCTATCATAAAAGTTAGAATCATGCATTCTTCGCTTCCTCGTTTCAGTCTCTTTATAATATGATCTTCAGCTCATGTAATAAATCATTAATAAAGTGTTTAATATCGAAACACGTAGTGACGTAGACATGGAGAACAACCGAGCACCGTGGATCAGCTAATACAGTATTTGGACTGTCAAAACAAGGATGCATATAATGTACCAAGACTTTTTTGGACTGAACATAATTTTACGTTCATTCAAAGAAAATATATATATTTCGAAACACTTGTTACAATCTATATTTATTTAGCCAAATTAGACGTAAAAAGGGAAGGCTAAAAGAACGTAACTAAAATCAAACAGATTAATTAAGAGTAAAAATCAGAATGATCTTTTACTTAGCAAAAAAAAAAATCAGAATGATCACTAAAGTTTTGGGAAAATGACAAGCAGTTGTTTTTATCGATCTTTCTATGCTATTTGGCTAAAACGCTCAAGTTTCAGCAATGAGTAAAATGTATTTGAGTTTTATTCATGTTTAGTGTCCAATGAAACAAAACGGTTGAAGACCAACACATGTAATCTAGTGGTGGTTTATAGTTTATACTAATTTTGGTCGTCCTCATCCGAATTTGAACTTTGTATAATTATGTTACTGACAAAAAAAAATGGTTCCTAACACAATAATTTGGAGGACATTCTTTTTTTCCAAAAAATTATGACCGTTGAACGAAATAAGCAAAAACAAAAAGACATAATGACCATTGAACGAAATGGTTCCTAACACAATAATTTGGAGGACATTCTTTTTTTCCAAAAAATTATGACCATTGAACGAAATTAGCAAAAACAAAAAGACTACTGTATGACAAGATATGTCGAGAGATAATGACATTAATTATGGCACTTTCCTCTCAAGAAACAATTATTTGAATAGGATCTTAACTATTTTCTCTGACGAAAAACGTGTTGATAATGTGATGATAACTTTTCAATCGAGCATCCATTGATTTTAAAGAGAAAGCTTTTGCAATTTTCAAAATTCAAATATGTGCTGTTATATATGGACTAAATTGTCTATATGTCGTTTTTGTTACATATGTTTAATTCGGAAAATTATTACTTTCCCATTTTTGTTCATTTTTTCAAAGTGGATGTTGATCTGTCACATATACACCTTTTTTTCTTTTCTTATCACATTGCAAAATCGAGATCCGCAACATTCATTGGCTAAGATCTTTGAGACCTGGTCAGAAACAAGCTGGCTAGCTCTCTCACTACATGTCCTGTAGATTTTATTAACTACAAACACTCTGGTCTGGTTAGGAATGTAACAGTCAACTGCATGAGTATATACTTTGAGGTTCCATGTCCTAACAAAATTCAATCTTTACCAAACCTTTTGGTCTCTAGAAACGAGCTTATAAGTTTACTTGTAAAATAAAATAAAAAGACATTGTAAAAGAAAAAGAAAAAACTCTTAGATATACACAATTTTAAAGAAGAAAATAAAGGTTTTCATTATATGGAAATCTTATTGATATCTTTATGGGTCATAATATGATGGGACTGTATGTGATCACAAATCAAACCAATGTTTTCTTCTTCCAGATATGCTCACTCATTTCATCTATATAAAGTACTATCAAAATCCCAAGGAACTCACAATCTATACCAATACAGAAAAATCTCATAACTCCTCAAGAAAACCAGCCTTTGAAAAATGGCGGAGGCATCTTCTTTGGTGGGGAAGCTTGAAGCAGACGTGGAGATCAAAGCTTCGGCGGAAAAGTTCCATCACATGTGGTCAGGGAAACCACACCATGTCCCCAAAGCAACTCCAGGCAATGTTCAGGACTGTGTGCTGCAAGAAGGCGATTGGGGCAAAGTGGGATCTATCTACTTATGGAACTACACTCATGGCAAGTCAAATGTTATATATTCATCTATTTCACTAAAATACAGACACAATTCTATATGTGGGAATTTCATAGTTAAACCTACAAATATTAAATGATTGATGCAGATGGGGAGGCAAAGGTGGCGAAGGAGAGGATCGAGGCAGTGGAGCTGGAGAAGAACTTGATCACGTTTAGGGTTTTAGATGGTGATTTGATGAAAGAGTACAAGAGCTTTGTGATCACGATCCAGGTTACCAATAAGCATGGAGAGCCTGGAAGTATTGTGCACTGGCACCTTGAGTATGAGAAAATTAGTGACGCGGTAGCTCATCCGGAAACTCTCCTCCAGTTTTGTGTCGAAGTATCCAAAGAGATCGATGAACATCTCTTGGCTGAAGAAGAAGAAGAGGTGAAGCAAACAGAGACGTCTAGTTTGTTGGGGAAGCTTGAGACAGACTTGGAGATCAAAGCTTCGGCTGAGAAGTTCCATCACATGTGGTCAGGGAAACCACATCATGTCTCCAAAGCATCTCCAGGAAATATTCAGGGCTGTGATCTGCACGAAGGCGACTGGGGCACGGTAGGCTCTATCATCTTCTGGAACTACGTTCATGGTAAGTCAGTGTATATTCATATTTTTCATATAATTAAAACCAGTAGATTTCAAACTGAAGTTCAGACAAATTAATTAAACCTATAAATATCATATGTTATATAATTGGTGCAGATGGGGAGGCAAAGGTGGCTAAGGAGAGGATCGAGGCGGTGGAACCTGATAAGAACTTGATAACGTTCAGGGTTATAGAAGGTGATCTGATGAAAGAGTACAAAAGTTTTGTGGCCACAATTCAGGTGACCCCTAACCCTAAGCATGGAGGTTCAGGGAGTATTGTGCACTGGCACCTTGAGTATGAGAAAATTAGCGAGGAGGTTGCTCATCCCGAAACTCTCCTTCAATTATGTGTTGAGATCTCTAAAGAGATAGATGAACATCTCTTGGCCGAGGAATAGAGAGGAGAGTACTCCTCGATCGTGCATCTATTTGTGTGTGTACCGTATGTTCAGTATTTGAATTCAGATGCAATAAATAAGGACTATGAGCCATGTCCGAGTTTGTGAGTGTGCATGAATATTTCAATGTATGTTTTACGTTTGAAATTGTAAGTTTGAGCAGCGACGTGTAGTAGTAGCTAAAATATTGAAGCTACTACAATATTAACTATGTTATGTTTACTAGCGCTTATAAAATATCTTTGGATTTTATCTTTTATGTTTTCATGATTCATAAAGATAAGAGAGAAAAAAACAACTTTCTTCACAACAACCAATCTAACTTGTAAATATCATTAAAATAAAAAATAAGGTAATACAAAAGTTGTAAATATCGAAGACTCCATTTTTGGGACATGTGCTTATGGAGATGGCCTTCTCGTAT